>NC_057862.1:50959479-51039479 GCF_019393635.1 Dromiciops gliroides
TTAGCAATAATGCTGAACGACCCTCAGCTCTCTGGGGGGAGGGGAAAAGACCAGGTTGACTAATTAGAGATTGTAAATTACTGAGCAAATGACCACATGTGGGTTACGCAGTGAATGAGAAGGCGGATGGAAGGTAACTCAGGCACCACTTCTGCCACCATCAAGAGGCAGAGGGTGCTTACTAGCTGTGTGACCCTGGGCAAGTCACTTAACCCCAACTGCCTCACAAAAAAAGAAGTAGAGGGTGGTAGGGACCCCCAACCTCCCCGCTAAGCTATTGGCCAGGGGAAGGCTTCATTGGGCACGTCCTGTATTCTAGGGGCTGGGGAGGCTGGGGGAGCCAGATCGGGGATGTGACACATGGTCCTTACCCTGACCAAGCTCACTATCCTTAAATCACAGGGTCATAGGTATAGAGCTACAGAAGGGGTCCTTGGGAGCCTTCAAATATAGCTAATAATAACCAGCATTTCTATAGCCCTCGGAAGTTTTCCAAGACAGATGAACTCATTTGACCCTCCCAACAACCCTATTATTATCCCCATTTGACAGATAGGGAAACTGAGGCTCAGAGATCTATGATTTGTCCAGGATCATACCATTAGAAGGGGTTGAGGCAGAGAATTCTAAAATGAAATAGCTTCTTTTCGCTGAGCCCTATGCTAGGCATTGGGGCAGGTGCCAAGTTCAGATAAAGCAAGGTGCCTGCACTCATGGAACTTACAGTCCAACAAGGAGATATGACACACGAGCTAACTCAAACACATTGGGCAAATGAGCTATAACATGAGGGAGAAAACTGGTAGGGGTGACAAGAGGAAGCAGAGGGAAGGGGAACAGGCTGTAGACAAATCCCAGCATCTGTTTTCCCGGGAATATTTAAGAATTTCACTTTGTCCTGGCTGTCTCTTGGGCGGCAGGGACAGCATCTGCCTACCTTGGAGCCCAGAGCGAGATCCCAGCCTTGTTAGGAAAGGTCGAGGCCTGTGATCCATCCTGAAGCATCTCAGAGCCTCCCACTACTCAGACCAAGTGAAACTTAATAATCCCCCTTTCAAGGGTTGAGTGGAATTAAGGCTGGGGGTTGGGAAGATGTGTCCCAGAGTTCCCCAGAAGAAAGGTGGGGAAGAGTCAGCTCCTGTGGCGGCAGAGCAGGTGATATTCCTCTTTTGGGAGCTCCTGAGGCTGGACCCAGATGTTCCCAGCTGTGCCAGCAGCTGGTCAGTCCAGCCCCTGCCTCACATCCATCCCTGAGCTAGCTGACCTTCCGCACAGCTGTCAGCACAGCAGAAGGCAGGGAGGGGATGGAGCTGCTTCTTGCCATGTCTCCTCACCCTCTTCCTCCACTCTTCACTTTCCCTGCCCTCCATCTCCCTTCTGCCTCTGTTTTTGGGCTGTAGCCTCTTTTTTCTCCTCTCTTGACATCTCTTCGGCCTTCTATATGGTCTTTCCTATGGGGCCATCTTGCCTCCTGACCGTGGGAGCTCAGAGACAGCCACAGGAGTGGGGTTGTATACCCGGGCAGCTTAGACGGGTTTCCTAATGGAAAAAGCCCTGGTCTAAAAGTCTGGAGAGCCACACTATAACTCCTTGTGTGAGTCTGGATATGTCGTGGCCCTGTCCCTGTCCCTGTTCCAAGACCTGTTTCCTTCTTCGTAAAAGAGCCATCAGACTATCTGTTTTGCCCCGTCAATCTATCCAAGGTTGGGATAGAAGAAAAGGATACATGGGAATAATGTTTGGGAATCACCAGTACTTACTTCACCGGACATATCCTGTCCTGGTCTGGCAGATCCCCAAGCCCGAGGCCTATCAGAGCTGAGAGTTTTGAAGGGCTGGGGGATCAGTGGGATGCCCTTCATACCATACAGAGCTAGGCGTCTCGGGCCTTTCCCACTTATAATAATCCCTGAAATTTGCATCCCATTTTAAGGTCTGCCAACCAATTTTTATGCATTATCTTAGACCCCTTCACAATGATCCTGGTAGGTTGGTGTGATTATTACGGCCATTTTACAGATGAGACCCCTTGGTCCATTCGGACAAGGTCTCTGACAGCACCACCAGGGGCTTTTTGGAGGAGTCTGTGTTTGTCATCCCTGATGACAATCAGAAAGGTTAAGTGATTTACTCAGGGCCACACAGCTAATGGGTATCAGAGGTCAGATCTGAATTTAAACCTTTGTGACTGCATGTGCAGTGAGCTCTCAGTCTGGCACCTCCATGAGGGTAAAGATGTTGGAGCCAAAGAGGGGTGTGGTTTGCTTGGGTTTCTGCCGGGGACGGGGGCGGGGGTGGTCTCCACATTGGCCTCTCTCCTTCTTACTTTTTCCCACTTCCCTTTCCCCCCTAGTGATGGAGGCAACAGGGGACGTGGCTCTCTATGCAGGGCTGGTGGTGGCCATCTTTGTCTTCATCGTCATCCTCATGGCTGTTGGGGTGGTGGTGTACCGGCGCAACTGCCGAGACTTCGACACAGACATCACAGACTCATCTGCTGCCCTCACCGGTGGCTTCCACCCCGTTAACTTCAAGACAGCCCGGCACAGTAAGGAAAAAGGGAGGGGGGGGGGGAGAAATGGCCAGCCCTTGGAGACAACCCGACTCCTAAGATGGAGGGGGGGAAGGGGAGGCAGGGGGACTTGGGGACACCAGGCCTTGTTTAGAATCCATTAGCAAACAATTACTGAGTACCTGCTGAATGCCCAGCTCTGGGCTGACTTGGTGCTATGAAGGGCTACAGATTTAGATGTCCTTAGCACAGTGTCTGACACAGTGAAAATGGATGTGTTTGTTCACTGACTGACCTACCAGCTCCCAGTTTTAAGGAGCAAGGGAGAAGCTGATAGGACATGGGGAAGGAGAAATAGGCCGAGAAGTGAGGAGGAACTTGGGTTCTTGGGGTATCAAAATGCCGCCATGCAACTGTAAGACCACTCAGACCAGGTCTCTGATGGGAGCGCTAGGGGCTCTCTGGAGGAGCCAGTGAGTGTCCATCCTGAAGCACCTACTGTGCATCACAAAGTATAGTAGGTTCTGGAGATTCAAAGACAAAGCTCCCTCAAGGAGCTCACATTCTATTAGGAGAAATGCCACCTTTCCTACGATGGCCCCTCAAACTCTTGATCAGCTCTGTCCTGAGCCTTCCCCTGTCCAGGCTGAACCTTTTTGGTTCTTCCAGCTGGTCTTTCCATGTCACGGACTTAAGGCCCATCACCACTGGGATGGCCTTCCTCTTTCAGCGATCAACAGCCCCGTGGGGCCATGAGAACATTTCCTGGGAGACAGCATAGGATAACGACTAGAGAGCCAGCCTTGTGGCAGAAAGACCTGAGTTCAAGTCCTGCCACTGACACATTCTAGCTGTGTGACTATGGGAAAGACAATTAAAGCCTCAGGCCAACTTCCTAAGTCACAGATGAGTTACTTCCCATACCAGAAACCCCTCATGTAGGTAAAATCAGGCCTAGACTTTTATTTATTAAAAAAATGACTGTGTGTCCCACTCTAAGATAGATACAGTAGGAAGGGAAAGATTTAGAGTGGTTCTTTTTGGCTCCAGCTGCATAAGGTCAGCTAGGTGGGACCATAAAGCATAGAGTGCTATCAAGAAGACCTAAGTTCAAATCTGGCCTCAGACACTTGCTAGTTGAGTGACCCTGAATGAGTCACTTAACTTTTGTCTGCCTTCATTTCCTTATCTGTAAAATGGGGGTTTTAGTATCCCCTGCCTCCCAGGTTGTTGTGAGGATAAAATGAGATAATGTTTATAAAGTGCTTTGCAAATCTTAAAGTAGAAAAACCAAAAAAGAAAAGAAAAACAGTTAAAATGCTAGCTCTGAATATATAATAAGAAAAGGCACCACCCTACCCATCTCATAGAAGATTGGGAAATAAGGTTTAAATATGTGAAACAATTCAAGAGATTGTTGAGACGGTATATAACAAGTTTAGGATTAGTGAGAGATGAGTCTATTCAAGAGGTAGAGGAATGCCCATTGGGTCATCCAGGGAGGGCTTCAATGAGGAGGCAGCTACTGATTGATGAGGAAGCTGGCACAGGATCTGAAGTTGTGGGGCTTTTTTTCATTGAGATTAGGGTAAGGGCCCCCTAAAAATTCCTGGCGCCTTCTGGGAGAAAAGGTGAATGAGTGGGTGTCCCAGGCCACACCTTCTAGTCCCATCTCCTTTGGCTGATGATGTCCTCTCCTTCCCCAAAAACTCCAAGAAGATTTTATAGGATCTCGGGTTTTACCCCTATCACTCCCTGCCTTACATGATAATGCCAATGATGATGAATATGAGGATGGTGCTGGTGGCGGTGATGATGATAACAACCAGCATTTATATGGCACTTCGTGTATTAGACTTAGCTATGCTTATGTTGAGTTCCCCAAACAGAAAGGAAAGTCCTTGGAGGCGAGCGATATTCTAATTTTGTCTTTGTATGTGGTTTGGCGTGTGACTTATAGAGCTAGCTTTGAAGCCAGGAAGCCGTGTTTAAGGCTTGCCTCTAACCCGTGCTAGCTAAGTCATCCCAAGCAAGTTACTTAGTTTCTCAACTGTCTCGACAACTGTCTAAGACTCTAAGTTGCCAAGAAGATACCAACCTGCTCTGGTAAAAGGCATTTCTCCCCCTGGGAGTTCCCTATACCCATGAAATCACAGACCCAGCCACCATCCCATCCCATCCCATCTCTCAGCTTCCAGCACAGTGCCCTGAACATGCTTAACTCAGTGACACTGAGCTTCTTGCTGTTTCTCATACACCACACTACATGTCCAGATGCTGGGCATTCTCTTGGACTGTCCCCCCAGCCTGGAATTCTCTCCCTCCTCACGTCTGCCTCTTGATTTTTCTGGCTTCTTTCACAGCCCAGCTAAAATCCCCCTTGTGACAGGAAGCCCTTCCTGATTTCATTTAATACTCCTCCCTTCTCCCTGTCCATTATTTCCAATTCATTATGTATCTTGTTTGCATACAGTTGTTTGCACGTTTTTTGCCTCATTTTATTGTAAGCTCCTCAAGGGCAGACACTGTCTTTTGCCTTTTTTATATCCCCAGTTCTTAGCTCAGTGACTGGCATACAGTAGATATTTAATAAGTGCTTATTGTCCGACTGACTGTTGTTTTATCTATTGAATTGTAGACAACCCACAGCTGCTGCACCCATCGGCGCCTCCTGACCTTACAGCCAGTGCAGGCATCTACCGAGGCCCTGTGTTTGCCCTGCAGGACTCCTCTGATAAGATCCCTATGACCAACTCACCCCTGCTTGACCCCTTGCCTAGCCTGAAGATCAAGGTGTACAACTCGTCCACCACCACGTCATCCACCCCGGGCCTTCCTGATGGGGCTGACCTGCTGGGAGTCCTGCCTGTGGGCACCTTCCCGGGCGAGGGGATCCGGGATGCTCACTTCCTCAACCTGCGCAATGCCAGCCTTGGCTCCCAGCAGGCCTTGGGGCTGCCTCGGGATCCTAGCAACTGCGCCAGTGGGACATTTGGCTGCCTTGGGGGAAGACTCACCATTCCTGGCACAGGTATGGCCCCAGCCAAAGTGTTTAGTGCCCTGCCGGGGCAGCACCTTGTTCTGGGAAGGTGGGCCCATGCAGAATCCTCCAGATTCCCTGGGAAGGGCGTGTCCCACCCTCAGCTCTGACCCTTTGTCCCAACCCCTTCATCCTGCCTCCTTTTGCCATGGCTGTGCCCCCTCCTGCCCTGGCTCCTTTTCCCTTTTGTTATGGCCTCCGCTACACCCCTCGATGATAAAGAAGATGATAATGATAGCTGACATTTAGATAGCATATTAGGCTTTGCAGAACCTTTACAACATCACAGAAATTTAGTTCTAGAGCCTGATGAGTCTTGGAATCCAGCCTCCTGTTTTTATAAATGAGGAAAAGGAGGCTAAATGGCTTGCCTCTGGTCACTCAGGCAGTCAGTGCCAGAGGCAGGATTCAAACCTAGGTCCTCAGCCTTCAGAACCTGTGCTCTTTACACTAGGCTAGGCTTTGCATACATTATCTCATTGGAGCATCACAACAATCCTGTGATGCAGGTAATAAAGGTATTATCATCCCTGATTTACAGTTGAGGAAACCGAGTCTCAGAGAGGGTAAATTACTCAACTCAGTAAATATGAGAGGCAAGATTTGAATCCTGGTCTTTTAAACCCCAGGTCTAGCACTTTGGCTACTGTACTTCACTGTCTTTTTTGGATAACTCATAGAGCTGCCTCCCCTCCATTTAGAGTCATAAAGTCATAGAAATTTAGAGCTGGAAAGTAATAATAATAACAACAACTCACATTTTTTGTAGCTCATTAGTTTTCCTCACTATAATCCTTCGAAGGAGGAAGTGGGTTCTCATTCCCATTTTACAGATGAGCAAATTCAGAATCAGAAAGGGGGAGTTTCTTACAGTCTCATAGAGAATAAATGGTGGAGTAAAGGTTTCATCCCATGCTAAGGCTGACTACTTGGACTTTTTATATCAAAGGCTCAACTATGTCACACAAGGCTTGTGCTTAGTCCTTGCCGCCTTTGTCCCTGGCACGAGGATCATTATCTTTAGAGCTGAAAGGGCCCCTAGGGGCCATGAAGGCCACCTCCACAATTTTATTGGCAAAAGAACCTGAGGCTCTAGCCCCGAGTCACACAGTTTATAAGCAATAAGCGTCTGAGACAGAATTTGAACTGAGATCTTCCCATCTCTGAGACATTAGCTATAGGACCTCGACTTGTGAAGTGTCAGAGCTGGAAAGGACCTGAGGAGTGATCTGGTCCAGCCTCCTCATTTTGAGGAAACTGAGGCTAAGAGGGGGGAAATTACTTGCCCAGGGTCATACAGCCGATTAGTAGCAAAGCTGGGTCTTTTGTCCCAGAGTCCAGCCTTCTCCTTCCACTGGACTGCATCTCTAGACAACTGTATCTCCCTCCCAACCAAGGATGCTAGGGTACCTCAGCCCTGGCATCGGGCAGGGAAACAGCCTCTCCTGCTATGGCAGGGCAATTGCAGGGCCCAGAGCTCACACCCAGGAAAGATTCAGCCCTTTGTCCAGCTCTCCATCCCTCACCTCCCCTTCCCCCACTGAACTCCCTTTCCCTCCAGGGGTGAGCCTGCTGGTACCCAACGGGGCCATCCCCCAGGGGAAATTCTACGAGATGTACCTGCTCATCAACAAGGCGGAGAACACCCTGTGAGTAGCTGAGGCCTTCTCCCCAGCACCCCCTGCCCCATCTCAGGGCCACCCTTGGCACTTCCTGCTCTTCCCTTCCTTTTTTGTAATCCTGTCCTTCTTGCTGCCAACTGCTGACCCCCAGAAGCCCAGGGCTCCTCACTGTGGCACATGCTTGGTCCTGCCCTCCCTTCCCTTCTTCCCTATTCCCCGAGTGTCAGGATTTCCGCCAGATGTCAAGAGGAAAGGATCTGAATAAACGATTTCCCACAGCTAGATGTGAGTGACTCATACTGACAGGTCCAACGTCTCACCCTTCCCAGGGGCATTTACGTGACCAAAACTGATGCTTCTGAAGCCAAAGGCATGAGTCACAGATGGTGGGATGCTGCAGTACCTCCACTGGACAATACAAGAGGGAGTCTGGGAGGGGAGGGAGGGAGGGAGGGCAGCAGCCCTTCCTGATGTCTCCCCATGTGCCACCCACCTCCCTCCTGTCCCCTGAAGCAATAAGTTTGGAGTGGGCTCAGAATCCACACCCCCCCCTCCATCCCCAGCAGTAACTGCATGGAGCCCCTCCCCCTCCCTCAGGGCAGGCCACGGCAGGTGTCCTTGCCTGGGATGGGTCAGCGTTTGGCCCTTTACTGGTGTCGGGCAGTGCTGGTTTTCTATCTCACGGTCTCCACACTGTGAAGGGAGTATGCCCTTATTCTCCCTTCTTGATACAAGGACACTCTGAGGCTCCCAGGCATGAAGGTCCCGGAGAAGCAGTCAGCAATAGCCCCAAGAGTTATGAGATCTTTGCCTGGCTGAGGTCCTTTATTCTGCTTCTTGTTGGAGGAGGACTGGGTAGAACTTAGGATCTCTCTCCCTCTCTCTCCTTGAGGGCGGGGGGCTTCATTGTTGTCTCTCCCTCTTCTCCTTCTCTCTCACCCTCCCCTTCTCCAGCTTACCTTCTGAAGGGACCCAGACAGTATTGAGCCCCATGGTGACCTGTGGGCCCACGGGGCTGCTCCTCTGCCGCCCAGTCATCCTCACAGTCCCCCACTGTGCTGAGGTCAGCTCCGGTGACTGGATCTTCCAGCTGAAGACTCAGTCCCACCAAGGCAATTGGGAGGTAAGAGGGAAGGGTGGAGTAGGCCCCAGCAGGTTTTCTAGTGTAAGCTCTAGCCCTATCCCCTCCATTCCCTGGGGTGAGGGAGGGATGGGGGGAGGGGGGCGACCTTCAAGCTACCTGCCCCTCAAGGGCTCCCAGGAAGAGGGAGCCTCTCCTCTTTGGCCCATCAGCTAGGAAACTCTGGAGGTGCTCAGTCACTTCCCCTGTGGTTGCCTGACCCTCAACCCCAGTGCCCGAGTCCCCACACATCTCTAGACTTGACCTGTGCCCCCCCTTCCTGGCAGGAGGTTGTGACTCTAGATGAGGAGACCCTGAACACCCCTTGCTACTGCCAGCTTGAAGCCAAGTCCTGCCACATCCTTCTGGACCAGCTGGGCACCTACGTGTTCATGGGGGAGTCCTATTCCCGCTCTGCCATCAAACGGCTCCAGTTGGCCATCTTTGCCCCCGCACTCTGCACCTCTCTAGAGTATAGCCTCAGGGTCTACTGCCTGGAAGACACACCTGATGCACTCAAGGTAGGCTGGGGCCACACTTTCTGTCTCCTCCACCTAATTCATGGTACCTTCCAAGCTTCCTCTGTATGCTCAACTTGGTACCTTCCGACTCCCCTAGGGCCATCTTGGTCTTCTCCTTGGATGTCAATCAAGAAACCTCTATTATGCTAAATGCTGGAGGGTACAGTGATGAAAATGAAAGTGCCTGCCCTCAGGGAGCTTCTGTTTGAGATCACATCCTCATCCATGTTCTAGCTTGAAGGCAAAAATGCTTACACCTCTGACAGTGTGGTTTGATCCAAAATTCCTTCTCTCTGTCATTTCTCTAGTTTTTTCCTACCAACTCATTCTCTCAAAAGGTCATGGCTAGATTAGAAGCCAGGCTTGGCAATGATAAGTACATTCATTTAGAGAGGTTTAAATACAGGGCTGTGTGAAGTCCCCAAGGGGACAGAGTCATGGCCAACTGTAGAGTGGGAGTAGAATGGGGGTGGAGAGCCAAGAAGGCTCCTGTGAAGAGATGTAATTGTAGTTGGGTCTTAATAAGCAAATGGAAATTAACCAGGTAAAGAGGGGAAGGAAAGACATTTCAGATGTAGGAAACAATGAGGGCACAGAGTCAGGGAATTGTAGAGTGTGGGGTAGCTCAGACTACCTGGAGAACTGAGCCCAAGGTGGAGCCTTCAATGCCCGGCTAAGGAGCATGAACTTTACCTGGAGGACAGTAGGGAACCATTGAGGATTTTTAAGGAAAGGGATGACATGGCCAGGTCTATGGTAGGGAGTCAGAGCTGATTTAATAACAACAATAGGAATTTGAATAGTCCTTCTGGCTTGCTTTACATACACTATTACATTTGAAGCCAATAACCATCACAAGTGTATGATCCTCATTTTACCAATGGGGGAAGCCAAGGTTGGGTGAAGGCACCATGGCCAAACAGCTAATGTAACTCCAGGTCTCTCTTGACCCCTTAGTGTGACTATCGGTGAACTCCATGGAACCTTGCAGGAGGAACATGTTGCAAGTCACCCTATTGGATATGTCCCTGTTCTTTCTCATTCTCTTAATTGGCCAACCACTCATTACCAACCACTTAGCATGTTTGCTGGGGCTGAACCCTGGGTGTGATGCTGGGGAAAGAGTATGGGCCGGCCTTTGGGCTCATAACCTAGGAGGGGAGATGAGATAAACTTAGAGGAAACAACTAGATAATTACAGGGAATGGCATTGAAAAGCTACAGCTGGGTGCTAAGGAAGGACGGACATTCCCTGCTTTCGCAATGCAGTGAGTGGTCTAAGTTAGGAGGGATGCTGGTTCCATGTGGCTCAGGTCTGAACTGGGGAGGATGCTGATCACACATGGCTCAGGTCTTGAAAGATAAAATGGATGCAGGGAGAGAAGAGAGGCTAAGGGAATAGGGGAAGTAGAGAACTGGAAATAACCTTGAAACCATCAGGAGTCTAGCAGAGTCCAGGGCTGGAGAACAAGAGAGGATACCTTGAGGGCTACACTTGAGCGTTTTTTATTTGCATGAAACATTAACTAACCCCCTTGAGTTAATGGGAGATCTTAGCTGACCCAGTTCAGCTTGGCCCAAGACTGACCTTGGTCTCAGAAACCTTCATGAGATCTGGAGTCTCTATATAGTATCCTCAGGTCTTTGGGATCATTCTTTAACTGTTCTTTTTTTTTTTTTAATCTCTTCCCCTATAAGTCTCTCTCTGTGGAATCTCCCTCCTACTTCTCTTCCTCACAAATCAATAACTGTTGCCTACCCAGAGTCATTTTTGTCCTCTCCCTGGGTCCTCTAAGAACACAGGCTCATTTTTTATCTCAAGTCTGGTTATCCTGGCCTCCTTCTTCGGCTAGCCCCCCTCATGTGCCTCCTTCCCTGGGCGTGGCTCCTATTTGTCTGTCCAGGGCACCCCTGTCTTTGTTCCTGGTCCTTGCTAGGAGTTGTCATGGTTAAGGGGAGATGGTCCAGTTCATTAGCCTCCCCTTTGGGTGCCCCACAGGAGGTGCTGGAGTTGGAGAAGACCCTAGGTGGGTACCTGCTGGAAGAGCCCAAGCCCCTGCTTTTTAAGGACAGCTACCACAACCTTCGCCTCTCCATCCACGATATCCCTCACGCCCTGTGGAGAAGCAAGCTTCTGGCCAAGTACCAGGTAAGGAGGCTGGCCTGGGGCAACAGGGGTGTCTCTAGATGAAGGATAGGGAGGATCACACCAAGAGAGCCTTGGGCCCTGTAATCATAGGACCTGGCCTAAGCTGGACTGGGACCTCCAAGCCATCTAGTCCAACACTTTCATTTTACAGATAAGGAAACTGAGGCCGAAGGGTTGTCACTTGCCTAATAGAAGTAGTAAGCAGCAGCAGCAGCAGCAGAATTTGAACACAGTTTCTCCAGGTCTTTCTGCTATATTGGAATGCTGCTTCCTATAGAGACACCTCCTCAACAACCACAGTGACAGCTGATGCTTCTAGAGCACTGAAAGGCTTGCAAAGCCCTTTCCTTTTTTTTTTTTTTTTTTGTGGGGCAATGAGGGTTAAGTGACTTGCCCAAGATCACACAGCTAGTGTCAAGGGTCTGAGGCTGGATTTGAACTCAGGTCCTCCTGAATCCAGAGCCAGTGCTTTATCTACTGCGCCACCTAGCTGCCCCGCTGTCTCTTTTTTTTTTTTTAAAAACAAATTTTATTTTTTTCAATGACCAAGTATTTATTTTCTCTCCCTTTCACCTCCCTTCCCCTTCTAGAAAAGCAAACAAACAAACAAACCGTTTGTAACAAATGTGCAGAGTCAAAATCCCACATTGGCCACATCCAAAAAAAGGTGTATCTCACTCTGCACACGGAGTCCATCACTTCTTTGGCAGGAGGCGGACAACAAAGACCTCCCTGGTCCTGAAATCGTGCTTGACCGTCACTGTTAAGAGAGAAAGGAAACAGGAATGGGGAAAAAATAGAAGGAATAGATAGCATGGAGTCTTTAAGTCATTGTTAACATAGGCCAGCCTTGTGCTGAAGTTCTGAACATCTTGCATTTGTTTTTTTCTGGTGGTTTTTTGTGTGCCGATTGCTAGTTGTGTTACCTTGGGCAAGTGACTTCCCCAGTCTCAGCTTTCTCTTCCTGGATAGGGAGGTGTTGGCCATAGGATCTCCAAGGTCTCTTCCAGTTCTAACATTCTAGGAGTAAAAGTGAATTTAAGCTACTTAAACTTGCTTTGACTCTTTCATTTGCGGGGTGGGGGGGGGAGGGGAAGAGAGATGATAGATGGGCTTCTCCTGTACCCAAGAAGGATCTGGTAAAAGGTGGTAGCAGACTAAGATTTGGTAAAGCCCAGCCCCCCAAAAGTGTGATTATCCTAGTAAAATATTACGCTAGTGCCAGGATTCTTAATTCCCAATGGGTCCATGAATAAATGGGAAAATTATATCATCATTTTCACTAATGTATAATTGAAATGAGCATCTCCTTTAATTTTTTTCCTTTAATTTTTTAAAAACTGATTCTGAGGGGGCAGCTAGTTGGTGCAGTAGATAAGGTACTGGCTCTGGATTCAGGAGGACTTGAGTTCAAATCCAACCTCATATACTTGCTAGCTATGTGATCCTGGGCAAGTCACTTAACCTTCATTGCCCTGCAAGAAAACAAAACAAAAAACTGATTCTGAGAAGGGATTTTTAAGCTTCACCAAAATACCACAGGGGTCTATGGCCCCCCAAAATAATTAAGAACCCCTACTCTCAACCCCAGGTTCAGAAGTTCAGAGCTAGGTTTAGGCTCCTGGCTTGTAGCGGGGGTCTACATTTTTCTATCATTGCCCCTGGTGTGGGTTGGCAGAGATAAGATGGGAGGGCCACAGACGTCTTCTGAGGCTAATGGACTCTAACCACACTTGTTGCCCCCCTCTCTGTAGGAAATTCCCTTCTACCACATCTGGAGCGGCAGCCAGAAGGCCCTGCACTGTACCTTCACCTTGGAAAGATACAGCCTGGCCTCCACGGAACTCAGCTGCAAGATCTGCGTGCGGCAAGTCGAAGGAGAAGGCCAGATATTCCAGCTGCATACGACACTGGCTGAGGTCAGCTTGGGATCTGGGGGTGCCTGTCCTCTGCTGGGCCCTTCTTGCCTTGGAGGAAGCTGCCCATCCAGCTCAGAAAGTGTGGGAGGCCAGGCATGGGGAGGACCACCCATGATGCACAGGGAGGACCACCCATGATTACCTGCACTGGCAGGTCCGGCCCAACTGGGCCCCCAGTGAGCTAAATCATCTCCTTTCTTTAGTAAACAGTAGAGAGCTGGACACAATGTTGCCTAGAATGTAAAGATTTGGGTCTGCAGTGACCGAAAACCAGGAGAAGAGAAAATGTAAACATTATCGTCTACCAACACTTATTGAGAACCCATTTCCAATGTACAAGGCACCATATTAGCCATTAGACATAAAGAGAAAGTCTTTAAGGCCTGATCCCAGCCTTTAAGGGGCTTACAGAGTAGGTGAGAATTGGTATCAACAGGCAGCCAAGTCGGGCATGGCATTCACGGCTCTCTCTATATAAGCTCTTCTCCATCAGACTGTAAGCCCCTTGAGGGCAGGAACTGTCTCTTGCCTTTTTTGTACCACAAGCACTCTGCACAGTGCCTGACATGTAATAGGAGTTTAATAAATGTTTGGATTGATTCAAGGAATGAGAGAAGGGGAAGTTGAGTGTTGGGGAGGGACCCCCTGCCCTTCCTGACTTTTCTACCTGCTTTTACCATTTCAGACAGCCGCTGGCTCCCTAGACAACTTCTGCTCTGCACCCAGCAGCGTGGTGACCACCCAGCTAGGACCCTACGCCTTCAAGATCCCGTTGTCCATCCGGCAGAAGATCTGCAATAGCCTCGATGCTCCCAACTCCCGGGGAAATGATTGGAGGCTGTTGGCCCAGAAACTGTCTATGGATCGGTAAGTGCCAAGGGTTTCCCACTCCCCCATACCCTACACATACACCCTCCCATTCATGGTCATACTCAACCTCATCAAGAGGGGTTCTTTGGCTCCTTGCACACCTAACCCAATGCTGGCTCCCTCTTTCTTGGATTACCTCTGGATCCCTCCCAATACACCTAAGCAGGATTTGAGCTCATTTTTCAAGCAGTGAGCCTCGACTTTGGGCAAGCCACTGTGTTATAGGAATACAAAGGAGAACAAGATAAAATTCTCACCCTCAATCTCCTGGAGGAGTCTATAACCTAGTGGCAATCTTTCTTCTTTAAAGATGGTAGTATAACACTGAGGCAGCAGAGGATCGTAGAAAGAATACTGTTTGAGGGGCAGCTAGGTGAAGCAGTGGATAGAGCACTGGCCCTGGAGTCAGGAGGACCTGAGTTCAAATCCGGATTTAGACACTTAACACTTACTAGCTGTGTGACCCTGGGCAAGTCATGGAAGGAAGGAAGACAGGAAGACAGGAAGACAGGCTTGCTGAGCCTCAGCTTCCTTAACTGTAAAATTAGGGAGTCAGTCTAGAGATCATTTCTTTTTCAAGCTCCAAACTTTTGATTCTGTATTCTTTCCCCCATTTCTTGTTTTTGTTTTTTGTTGCTGTTTTCTGTGAGGCAATTGGGGTTAAGTGACTTGCCCAGGGTCACACAGCTAGTAAGTGTCAAGTATCTAAGGCCAGGTTTGAACTCAGGTCCTCCTGACTCCAGGGCTGGTGCTCCATCCACTGTGCCACCTAGCTGCCCCACCCCTGTTTCTTTATTGATCCCTTCATGATAGCTGCCTTCTCCCAATCCTACCCTCATGAATCAAAAAGCACTCCCTCCCCCTCCCCTGCCCTTACATGTGCACATACATTCTCAAACCCTAATTGAGAAACACAGGTGTGGTGTTTTCAGACCCCAAACTGAAGTCTGGAAAACTGACTCTGTCCCTGCCTTTCCTGGCTTTATTATAATAGCCACAATGTGGCTTCCATACATCTTTCTAGCCATGATTCCAAGATGGCCTCTTTGCTGTTCTCCATATACAGAATTCTATCTCCCACTTCCACACCTTTGTACAGACTATACTGCCTCACCTTATAGACTCCCTGGCTTCCCCCAAAGCACAGCTCTGGTTGTAAGTCCTACAGCTGTTACTTTCTTTCCTCTTGAAAGTAGTTTGTATTATTTTGAACGTATGTTGTACTTACAACTCAGTGTGCATGTCGTGTCTCCCCAGGTATAAGTAAACTCCTTGAGGGTAGAAACTATTTCTTTTTTTGTTTTTGTATTTCTGGTGCCTAGCATGGTGCCTTATACACAGTTGGCGCTCAATCTATGCTTACAGAATTGTTGTGGCATTGATATTATTAATATCAATAATATATCATGATAATTCATATTCATGATATAACAATTTATTCATAATAATTATGATGTTAATATAACTCTGTAAAAGTATCTTGTGAACATGATCTCATTTGTTAGTGTACATTGTTATTATCCCCACTTCGTAAATGGGGAAACTGAGTCTCAGAAATGAAGTGAAGGTCACAAATGGCTAAGTGGTAGAACTACAGTGAACCCAGATACCCCAGCTTTAGCCCATGGCCATGTTTCCCTCTGCCATGCTTTGATGCCTTCGCCCATCCTAGATAATTAGCTGCATGCTTTTTCTACCATCAAGGAACCCAATGCTTCTCTCTCTCTCTCCAACAATCCTAGGTACCTGAATTATTTTGCCACCAAAGCAAGCCCCACAGGGGTGATCCTGGATCTATGGGAATCCCTGCACCAGGATGATGGTGACCTCAACACCCTGGCCAGTGCCTTGGAAGAAATGGGCAAGAGTGAGATGCTGGTGGTCATGGCCACGGACGGTGACTGCTGATGCCATCTTGGCTGCCACCCATGGACACAGGAAGGGTGGAACTGTAGGGGGCAGGACAGGATGAGAGCACAGGGAAAAAAGGGGTGAGTTTGGGGATGGGGAGACGTCCTCTCCCTTCTCACCCCACAACTGCAGACAGGGGTCTCCCCCATTCTCTTCCTCTTCCTCCTCCCTCTCTCACTTACCATACCAGCCTTAGGAAATCTACACACTCCATTGACGAGAGAGCCTAGAACCCCCCAACCCCCTGTTCTGTCTCTTCCTGCTCCAACCCTCCTGCCTCAGGGAGCTCAGGACCAAGGGCTCTGTGACGACAAGAGTCTCCATCAAAGGGGGAGGTGACCCCTCCACCATCACCCCACAAACACATATATGCACAACAGCTCCCATAGCCCTCGGAGACGAGGGCTCTCTCTAAGGCTTCTGGGTTGGGGTTTTCTTTTCGTTTCTTTTCAGTGATGGGTTTCTCTCTCCTCCCAATGCCCTACCCTCCTCTCCTCCTTTAACATCAGTTTATGCTTTGAAGAAGTCCAGTATGATCCAGACAAACTGCTTTCTTCTGTTGAAAAGAGAGAGAGAGAAAGAGAGAGCTTTAGATAGATGACTATTAAAAAGTCAAAGAAGAAAACCACAAAAGCCACGAAGAAGGAAAAAAAGAGGGGAAAAAACCCAGTTTCTTAGGAAACGCAAAATGATTTATTATCCAGATCTTTGGATGAGTCCTTTTTAAGAAAAAAAAGAAAGAAAACTAAAAACAAACAAAAAAATATTTTAAAACTGTTTCCTTGAGTGGATGAGTGTGTGTATTTGGGGCTATGGACAAAAGTCAGGGAGAGGACAGGAATGAAGGAGGGAGGGAGACCAGCAGAGGTTGGCTGGGAAAGGTTTTCTTTCTGAAGTTAATCTTGGGCTAAATTCAAAAGAGATATGTGACAACAAGAAGGCTATATCACCTGGTCTTGCTCAGTTCCAGATGCCATGGGATGGTCCCTCCTCCTCTATGGGGAGAAGGAAAGAGAAGGGTTTCTCCTGAGTGGGGGCAGGGAGTGGGATGGATAGTGTGGGAATCCACAGTGGAGACCAATGGGAGTTACAGAGGAGTTAGAAATACCCCCATGTATCCTCAGAGTCTAGAAGGAGCCCCACAATTTCCCCTGTACCTCAGAAGCATATCTGCCCACCTTGTGAGTGCCCAGCCAAGGTAAAAAGAGAGATGCTACAGACTTCACATCTCAGACTGTTCTCTTGGATACCGGGCAGCAACCTACCATTATGGCTGGCCTTGGGCTTCCCGTCCTGGTTGGAAACCTGGGTTTGCTGCTTGGTAATAATAACCAGGAGGCAGGGAGGCCCCATTGGAAAGGGTTGACCCTTTGGTTGGAGAGCTGTGGCCAAAAGCCACAGAGTACTGGCTGATATTGATGCCTGAGGTCTTTCAAGATCCAAAGATGGTATGGGATTAGAAGGGACCATGACAGAGCCACTTATGAATGAAGATGGCCCAGCTTGCTCAGCTTAGCAAAGGAGATCAGGGTGTATGTTGTGAGCCATGCATGACACATGGGGGACTCCAGGTGGCGGCTTAATCATTGTTCTGTCCTCCCTATGTCCCAGATGAAGGTTGAGCTCTCAAAATCAGGACTTAGGTGTGTGGGAGAAAACATAAGAGAAACAAACCCAGGCTGCATTGCACGTGGTGGGGAGTCCAAAGGAGGCGGAATCCCATAAGCTGAGCCAGATCTGGGAGGTCAGCAGCTAGGGATCTCTAAGCAGCTGGTCACTTGGGCCAGCCAAGCAAGGCTGACAGTTGTGACTCAGGGCCCACCCCCCTCCACAGAGAATGGAGCAAGCAGCTCTGTCCTTTGTGTTTATCCTGATTTGACAGACTCCTGGTACGGCGAAAAAAATAGGAAATTAGAAATCATCTGGGTTAGGCTATTGGTTAGGCCAATGACTAGCTGTGTAGTTGTGATGAAGTCTGGACCTCAGTCAGTATCCTTAGCTGGAAAAGCGGGAAAGGGTTTGGCCAAGATGTCCTTAGATGGGCTTTTCCAGCACTTTCTCACAGCTCCTCTGGAAAGGGTACTGCCCCATGTGCAGCCACAGGCCCTGGGTTCAGATCTTGACGTCCTACTCGTGTGACTTTGGAAAAGTCCCCTAAACTCTGTGGGCCCTCGTTTTTTCCTTGATATAAGGAGAGATCAGGATTGGATGACCACCTCTCTGGCTCATCCGAATTCAATCTTAGATCCTGGATCAAGAATCCAGGTGGCTTGTGGAGAGGGAGGGAGGCTGGAGAGGGAGGGAGGCGGTAGTGCCGAGGCCCAGGTGGCGCTGTCAGATCTTGCCAGCCCGGGACTGCCACTCCTGCTTTCCCAGGTCTCATTTCCAAAGGTTGATTCCTCTTTGATGGCGGTGCCCCCATCCTTAGAGAGGACTCGTCCAGGTGCTATCACGTAAGGAAGTTTGAATGGAAGGCTCAGGACTAGTTCTGAGCTATATTAATAGGCAGGTATGTCTGTTCTATCTACCTCTTTGTGGCCAGGTCTGGAACAGTGGGGAACCCCTCCCCCATGTCCCTTAGCAGAAGAGCCTGTAGATAGGTGGGACGGGTCCTGGGAGGAGAGCTTGAGAAGTGAGACCCCTCTACCCGGCTTGGCATCCCATGGCACATCTTCTAGTTCTGGGAGGGGTGGAAAGAGTGGAGGATGAAGGAACAGGGAGACAGGGTGCTGTCTCTCAGCACTGGCTCCTGAGGAGGCTGCTCCTGCCCTGACTGGTCCCATCCTATGGCAGACATTTGGTATTTGCTATTTACAGGCTAATAACCAGCTCAGCTTTTCTCACACCCTCACCCAGACCGGGAGTTAAGTTCCAACTCCCTGGGGGCGACTCCTGGCTATTATCTAGGAACCTGCAGAAGCATGTGCCATCATGTGGTTGATGGGAATTCCCCTGAGCAGCGCAGGTAGACCCTGTGCCTTGGAAAAGGCTGTTCATTTGAGAGGCGGCTCTTTTTCCAGTGCATGAGGTTAGGATGTACTGGGCATCAGAGGCTGTGAGCGGGAGGCTTTGTAGGGGTTCTCACAGCTGGGTGGGGGAGGGGAGGGAGGTATGAGAATAGGGAAGTCTCCTCCAGGGCCCCTCCCTAACCCAGGATGGGGCAGAAGCTGAACTGTTGGGCCTGGAAGACCCTTGCCCGGGCTTTGGCAGAGGGAGTGGGAGCCCTTGGGGCTCCTTATCTTAACCCCACAAGTCAGTTGAGTGTGAGGGAAGGGGATAGTGTGGGCAGCCATCTTGCTCAGTACCAACTCCGAGGAACCTGATTCCCTCTGTGGTCGGGCCAGCAGGGTGAGCTACAACTGGTTACTGAATTTCCACCTTTATCACCAAGTCTCTGGAAAGACCCTTCAAGGGCTCAATGGACAAATGTTTGCCATTGGCTGGTGGCCCATCTTCAAGGCAAATTGAACATTGGAACAGCTAAATTACAGGGATTGGGACAGCTAGGGGGCGCCACAGTGTATAGAGCACCAGCCCTGGGGGGGGGGAGGAGGATCTGAGTTCAAATCTGTCCTCAGGCACTTATTAGCAGGGTGATCCTGGGCAAAGTCACTTAACTCTGTTTGCCTCAGTTTTCTCATCTGTAAAATGAGCTGGAAAAGGAAATAGTAAAGCACTCCAGTATCTTTGCCAAAAAAAAGCAAACAAACGCAAATGGGGTCATAAAGAGTTGGACATGACTGAAACAACTGAACAATAATCATAGGGGCTGAGTGCCCAAACAAATAATTTCAGAGTCCCCTTTATCTGAGAGATAAGGAACCTGAGGGCCAAGAGAGGCTGAAGTGGCCTGTCCAAAGTCATACAGGTAGCAAAGTAGGATTGGAACCAGGATGGTCCTCGGACTTCCAGGCCCAATGCTTTCCTCCCTCGTGCCACACGGCATTTCAGATAGCTGGGGTAATGTCACTGGGATTGCTCAGGAACCTCAGGGAGGCAGAGGAACTGGGCTTCAAATGCAAGCCTCGCTATTCACTCTCTGGGCAACCCTGAGAGACATCCCAACCTCTCTGGGCCTCCGTTCCTTATCTTTATAATGGGGGTGGAGGGGGTCTGGGCTCGATGGCCTTCCAACTGTAGGCCCATGGTCCTGCCCCCATGACCTGGACCTCATTTTCCTTATCCACTGAGGGAAGATGTTGGATTAGATCTAATCTTTGGGGTCCCCTTTCTAGCTCCAAATTTCACCGATTCTGTCATGCTCCAGGGGAGAAACCCCCCAAAGCCGACTTCTGCACCTCTGTTCCCCTTTTCTGTGAACCCAGACACTGTACTCTCTGCTCTTTCTATGGGGCATCCCTCTCCTGTTGCTCCGTGGTGCCCACGGCTGCCTCACTGAGGCCTTGGGGTTGCAGGACATATATCTGCAATAGCCCGAATGGCGAGTGGAGTCGGCTCGATGCCTAACAATTGGGGGCAAGGTTCTGAGGGTGGAACTAACTTGGATCAGACCTCCCAGCAAGGATCCAGCTGCCCGGGTTTATAAACACGCCCATAAAAGGTTTACTGGGCCCCTCATCAACAAGACTGACTGGTCAAATTGCCTCCAAGATGCAGCAGAACTGGGGAAGGGCTGTGGGCAGGGGACAGACTGCAACGTTTCTCCCAACTCTCTCAGACCACCTGAAGTGGTGCGTGTGTGTTTGCATGTGCGTGTGTGTGTGCTCGCCTGTATGTGTGTGTGTGTGTGTGTCCTCCATTTACTACATACGATGTATGCTCACTTATTTGTCCCCAGTTTGGGTATCTCACGTTTGGAGTGTCGATTCTTTCCCCCGGCACCATGAGATCTCAGTCTTTCTGGACTCAGCTCTCCATCTCCCTGTCCTTCTCTGTATCTCTGTCTTCTCTGTGACTGTCTCCAGTGGCTCGGCAAGGGGGGCTCCAGGGGCTACAATAGAGCCCCTCTAGACCCCAGGAGGAACCAGAGGCTCTGCCTGCATCCTCAGTGGGCAGACAGGCACACAGTGCAGGGCAGGGGGGCTTCCAGTGGCTGGGGAGGGGACAGCATCTTTCCAGGGGGAAAGGGTCAATTGCTATGCTCAGTGGGCATCCTCTTTTCCTATTTATACATGGCAGAGGGTGGGGGAGGGAGATCAGGGGCTCGAATGGCAGCCCCTGGACATGAGGATGTTTCTTCTGTAAACTTCAAACCTGTAAATAACGTCTAGCATTCCTATTGTAACAAAATTAATTTTTATGCAATAAATTATATTTCCTAGTCTAATAAAAAAATGAAACCAGGTGAATCCTGCTCCCAGATTCTCTTCTGGCACATTAGAAAATGCAGTGTTTGGGCTTCATGCTGTATGTGAGCTGTTCTCCACCTGACCCTGCGGGGAAAGGGGCAGGGGTCCTTAAATCAATCGACAAACATCTCCTCTCCTTAGGGTCCACAGGTGTGAGAGCTTAAACAGCCCCTGACCTCCAGCATCCTCCTGTTTAGGATAAAGCAGCGTGATAATTCGAGTGCTAGAGTAGAGGCCACATCAGAGGAGGAAGGGAACCAAGGGCTGTTATGGTCAGGGAAGACTCCCTCCAGGACATGGAGCTGTAGCTAAGCCTTAAAGGATGGAGGCCTGGAAAAACAACTCAGGTTTCCACAGGTATGCTGTGCCATGCCATGCCATGCCATAAGGTATGTGCTGCAAGGATTATTGCACCCATTTTGCCAGTGGGAAAACTGAGGCTCTGATATTAGTGAAGTTCCTCCCAGCACCCAGAGAGTTAGTCTCAGAGCCTATATTTGAATCCAGCTTCCCCAAGTCTAGCATCTTTCCACTGCTGTGACTGATAGGAAGCAATGGGGTGAGTACGAGCAAAGGCGAGTGTTTTGTGGAAGAGTGAGAGGCAAAATGGGCAACCAGAGGGTGAAATGAACCTACAGGGAAGACAGGCAGAGATGCGGTGTGCCTGGGGAGGTGGGAGCCACCCGGGGTTAATCTTGGTGAAGGGGAGTTTGGGGCAAAGCTAGGAAGGAAGAGAATGCCTATAGTGAGGAAGGGCCAGACATGCAGGCCCTTCCAGGTGGTGGGGAATGACCTGGAGGAAGCCCTTGCCCCTGGAGATGCTCTGGTAAACAGCTGGGTGGGCCCTGTCAGAGACGTGGCATCCAGGGGATTCCCTCTAGCTCTGAGTTGTTGGAGAAGCCCCTTCCCAGGAACAAGAGTTCAGGCCTACAGTAGAGAATGCCTGGGGCAGGGGGACAGAGTTGGAGAGACCTGGGCTTGGGGCCAGAGTAGAGAAAGGAACAGATGTGCTACACGACTGAGTTGGCCATTACCCAGGCTGGGCATGTCCTGAGAACCAAGAAGACTGCAGAGGCTGAGGCCTCAGGGGCCATGCAGCCCCTCCCAACCTCCCCAGGGCTCTTCGGTCCCTGAGTCCCTCTCCTCCTCCCCACTGTAGCCCAAAGGCTTCTCATTCAAAGATTTCTGGATTCCACCACAGGATCCAAACTCTGCTGCCCAGTCACAGCTGAGGGCAAGGATGGTTACAGGAAAATTATGCCGCTCACTCTAGGTTGCTTCCCTCTCTGTAAATTAGGACCCTGGGCAAAATGACCCCCTAAGATCCCATTTCAGCCAACAGCACTGAGCTCGGTACAGTGCCTGCTTTTAAACCCCTACATAGCAAGAAGGGCCCCAAACTAAATAGTCCCAAGGTGAGGTTGAGTGGAGAAAGTGGGGGAAAGGGGAGGACCACAAGGCCATCAGGGTTGAACAAATCAGGTAGATACCTCAGTAAACCAAGCCCTATCTGAGTGGGGAGATGATTGGCATTTTGTCTGGTCTCTTTTCTGTTTGACGGCAGTGGCAGCATTGGTGATGGGGACAGTGTCCAAGTCATTCAGTTTTACTGATGTTATTAGAAGTGTCCTTTCTGAGAGAGGCACAGTTTTTGATGTCCTGCCCCTCATTCTGTTCAGCTGTTGGTATTCTTAGTGGGGCCTGGTGGCATTGACTGGTGGGGGCATTGGAAGGTGGTGATTGCCCTTCAAGATGATAGCAGTGTTGACAGCCATATTGTTTATGGTGGTGGTCATTTTTTGTGATAGGAACAGTTAGGGTGTAGAGGTGGGCAGCTAGGTGGCACAGTGGATAGAGCACCGACCCTGGATTCAGGAGGACTTGAGTTCAAATCTGGCCTCAGAAACTTGACACTTACTAGCTGTGTGACCCTGGGCAAGTCACTTAACCCTCATTGCCCCGCAAAAAAAGGGTGCAGAGACCCAGTGGAGCTGATTCAGGTACTTACATGATCTGGGCATCTGGAATGGGGCAAGTGGCCATGAGTGGTCTCCATCCCCCGGTCAAGAAATGGGCAAAAGTAGCCACCTTGGGCGCTAAGAGGTCTGGAGAGGGGCCTTTCTGCCCAGAAAGGAAACCATTGTCTGAGACTAGGAGTAAAGGGAGATGTCATTCCCTACATACCAAATTATTACTACCTCTGCTCATAAACTCTTTGACAACAAAACGTGTCACTGGAAAGCATCTGCTTCCTTAATAGGGAGATGAGAGTAAAGTCAAGCAAAACCAACCAGCCCGTGGATCACCTCCTCTCTCCAGAGGAGGGAGGCACGCTTCACCCCCCAGCTCTCTGGTCATCAGGGAGAGTGATGGATTTCCATACTTATTTTCCTGCACATTGTGGAGTTTTCTGTGGCGTCATACCTTAGATTATACAAGTCTCCCCAAGTTTTCCGGACTTCCTCATCTCCAGCCTTTTGCTATGGTGCGATCATTTTCCATGACATTCATATAAGAAGCAGCTTTCTTCTGATTGCATCAGGGAGAAGACCTCCCTCATCTCATCTCGGGTTCCCAGCTCAGGGCCTCACCGGTTCCCTGAGAGCCAATTCCATTGCCTGATGAAACTGGTGGCATAGCTTAACTCCCGGGCCCTAGGGTCCCCCACCCCCATGAAATGCCTCTGGGACCACATTACTGTAAAGAGGGAACTAAGGCAAACAGATAAATACAGTAATTAATGAAGTATGGGGCGGGGGAGAACAAGCATTTATAAAGTACCTACTATGTGCCGGGTATTTTATAAATATCATCTCATTTGATCCTCACAACAACCTTGTGAAGCTATTATTATCCCCATTTTATAACTGAAGAAACTGAGGCAAATAGAGGCTAAGTGACTTGTCTAGGGTTGCACAGCTGGTAAGAGAATGAGAACCAGATATGAATTTGCCCTGCGCTCCATCCACTGCACCTATGTTGATGGGTTGGAGAATGGATCAATTCAGGACCTGATTATTTCCTAGTAGATATGTTTAGTGTTGAGTCATTTCAGTTGTGTCTGATTCTTCATGACCTTGTTTGGAATTTTCTTGGAAAAGATACTGGACAGGTTTGCCATTTCCTTCACCAACTCATTTTATAGATAAGGAAATGGAGGCAGAGTTAAGTGACTTGCCCAGGGTCACACAGCTAGGAAGTATCTGAGGCTGGATTTGAACTCAGGTCCTCCTGACTCCAGGCCTGGCACTCCTAATAAATACAGTGGTATATAATGGATAGAACACTAAACTTGAGTCAAGAAGGTCTAATCCTGCTTAACAAACTTATTAGTTATATGTTTCCTGGGCAAGTCACTTATCTTCTTGACCTTAGTTTCTTCATCAGTAAAATGGGGTCAGTAATACTACCTATCTCACAAGGTTGTTGTGAGGATCAAAAGGAATAATGTATGTAAAGCGTTTTTGCAAAAATTAAAGGGCTATAGAAATGTCAACTATGATTAATAATATCATGGATAGAAAACTGACATCTCCAATCCAATCAATAATTATTAAGTACCTACTATATGCAAGGGAGTAGCCAGGTAGCACAATGGATGGAGCATGGAGCCTGGAGTCAGGAAGACTCATCTTTGTGAATTCGAATCTGGCCTCAGACACTAACTAGCTGTGTGACTCTGGGCAAGTCACTTAGCCCTGTATTCCTCAGTTTCCTCATCTGTAAAATGAGCCAGAGAAGGAAATGGGAAAACCACTTCATGGATTGGAATTCTGAGGTCTATCATGTTGCTATGGTGACTAATGGCTGTTCTCTGCATCAGTCCATATAAGTCTTCCTGGACTTCTTTGATTTCTTCACTGTTTCTTACGATGCAATAATAATGGATAATGACAACAATAATTCCATTACTTTTTCTGCCACAGTTAATTCAGACAAACCTCAGCTAATGGGTGTTGATTGCTCCTGGCTCTTTGCTATGAGAAAAAGCGCTGCTACTAAGATTTTTGTCCCAAAAGGTCCCTTTCCCTCTGGATTTGACTTCCTTAGAGGCTTAAGCCTGGGAGTGGCATTGCTTCACGTTCGTGCTTGTCAAAACACCTTCACATTGAATGGTGTGTTGAGCTCAGAGTCAGGAAAAGCTGAGATCAATGCTTGCCTCAGACACTTACCAGCTGTGTGACCTTGGGTAAATCACTTGAACCTCAGTTTCCTCATCTGAAAAAAACCCAAAATACCTAGGGTGGTTGTGAGGATCGGATGAACTAACATATACAAAATGCTTTGCAAACCTTAAATACTATGTATACCCTAACTGTTATTATTACTGTCATAATTACTAATCATCGCATCTTCCCAACACCATTATACTATAGGCAGACTAAAGGTCTTATGCCCCTAGTCTAAGTTAGGTAAATATCCATAAAAAGTGCAATGATTTGCTCCAGTAAATTAGAGATGGATTTTAGAACCAGAACCCAGGCCTCTTGACTTTTGCCTATTGGCCTTTATCCACTACAACACGCAGCACCAAATGTCCATTGGGAATAAAGAAATGAGCCCATTTGGCTGTGGAAATGGGGGTCTCTGGATGAATCCCTACTGTAGAAGTGGCTCAGTGGATGGAGGGTTGGGTCTGCAGTCAGAAAGACCTGAGTTCCAATGCCGCCCCAGACATTAGCTGTGTGACCCTGGTCAAGTCACTTCACCTCTGTCTGCCTCAGTTTCCTCAACTGTAAAATATGGATAATAGTACTGACCTCCTAGAGTTATTGTGAGGATCAAATGATGTGTTTGCAAAGTACTTTTCAAAGCTGAAAATGCCATATAAATGCTTATTGTTATTATTAGCAGGGGCAGCTGGGTGGTATAGCAGGTAAAGCACTTGACTTAGAGTCAAGAAGACTCATCTTCCTGAGTTCAAATCTGGCCTCAGACACTCACTAGCTGAGTGATACTGGTCAAGTCATTTAATCCCTACTTGCCTCAGTTCCTCATCTATAAAATAGGAACATACTGGAGAAGGCAATAGCAAACCACTCCAGTATCTGCCAAGAAAACCCCATGGACTTGTCCATGGGGTGATGTAGAGTTGGACAAAAATGAACAACAACATTATTATTAGCATAGAATTATCGGACCAGGACACAAGGATCCATGAAAGGAATGAGGACTATTTAGCCTGGAGAAAAGAAGGCTGGGGTGGGGTGAGGGGACCTGCAAAGACCATATGCAAACATTTGAAATGCTTTTGTGTGTGAAAGAGTCAACGTGTTCTGTTTGGCCCCATCAGACAGAAACAGGAAAAATGAGTAAGAAGTTGCAAAGACACAAATTTTAGGTTTGATTTTTTTTTTTTTTGGTGAGGCAATTGGGGTTAAGTGACTTGCCCAGGGTCACACAAGGTTTGATTTTTTTTTTTTTTAAGAAAAAGTCTTCCCAATATCAGAACTGCCCAGAAGGGAAATGGGTAGCTTCCAGGGGAAGCAGCTCCCTCTCCCTCGAAGGCTCCAAGCAAAGGCTGGATGCCCAATATTTGGCTACAGCAAAGCGGGGACTCCACTGGGGACGTGGATTAGCCTAGATGAGAATCAGGAGTCTAGTCCCATCTGTGGACTTTGTGAGATCCTGAACCAGCCATTGAGGCATCCCTGGGACTCATTTTCTTCATCTAGAGAATGATGGGCATTCAGTGAGATGATCTCAACCATCTCCCAGCTCTGGGATCTGATTCTGTGAGACCTGGGTGACTTAACACGGAAGGCTTTCCCCTTTCACATTACAGCAGCCACTCATGCACTAGACTGGGGTTCCTTGTGGGCAAGGACTCTCATTCTCTGTATTTCTCTTATGCCCAACTCATGAATAATGCCCGTACATACTGTATACCCCTTCGGACACTTATTAGCTGTGTGACTGTGGGCAAGTCAATTAATTTTTCTGAGCCTTCATTTCCTCACCTGAAAAATCGGGGAATAGATTAGATGGACTCAGAGTTCCTTTTCTGCTCTAAATCTATGATCCAAAACCCATTCCAGTTGTATAGCCTGGGTTCAAGAACTACCAACAACAGGAGGACCCCCACCCCTCTTGCCTTCCCATCCCAACTACCCAGAATCCTTCCATGCTATTTGATTCTTCTCACAGCTTAGGTGATATGGGAAATCACCCACTCTATTCCTTCTTTTTTTTTTTTTGCAGGGCAATGAGGGTTAAGTGACTTGCCCAGGGTCACACAACTAGAAAGTGTCAAGTGTCTGAGGCCAGATTTGAACTCAGGGATTCCTGAATCCAGGGCCAGTGCTTCATCCACTGCACCACCTAGCTGCCCCCACTCTATTCCTTCTAGTGAGGCATAAGAACTTCATGCTTTACCATCTTCCCCATCTATACCTTGCAGACCTTTGCTACTGGACCTTGCCATCAGTTCAGGCATACAGACTTTTTGGCCTTTCCATCTGCCCTTCAACTGAACTTTTAAAAATATATTTTGCTTCCCCCAATTAGAATGTGAACTCCTTGAGAGAAAGAACTATCCAGCCTTTTCTATTTGTATACCTAGTATTTAACACCATTCTTAGCACACAGTAGGTGTTTAATGAATGTATTTTCATTCAATCATTCATTCTATCCTCGATATATTTTTGATGATTCAATGGGGAAAATTCACTGGTTAGAAGCAACCTCAAGAAGTTATCTAGTAACTAGATTCATCTTCCCCACCTGTATTTGTACATCTGGCTCTTAGAACAGCGCCTGGCACAGATAGATTGCTTAATAAAGGCCAGTAGCTTGTAGACAGACTCCCCTTTCATGAATCTATCCTGTTTTTAAGAACTTTAAGAGTAAGGGTTTATATGAGCCTTCTCAGTTGTCTTCTCTTAACCCAAATGGCTCGAGAGATTCTCCCTTTATAAGGGTCATTCTTTTTTTTTTTTTTTAGCGAGGCAATTGGGGTTAAGTGACTTGCCCAGGGTCACACAGCTAGTAAGTGTTAAGTGTCTGAGGCCGGATTTGAACTCAGGTACTCCTGACTCCAGGGCCAGTGCTCTATCCACTTCGCCATCTAGCTGCCCCGAGAGATTCTCCCTTTAAAACCTCTGTGGTGTGCTCTCTAGGCTAGTCAGCAAAGGGACCAGCCGAAACTGCCCACTCGACCGTTTTTGATGATGGTGAGTGAGGTAGAGGGAAAGAGGGGATGGGGGTGGAGAGGGGATTCAGGGATATCTTGGCGGCTTCTGCTTCTTGTGGGGAATCCATTTATTGAGTGGCTGTAAACAATGAGAGTTTAAAAATGGGTCAAAAGTAATTGTTCCAGGGCAGCTGGGTGGTGCAGTGGATAAAGCACTGGCCTTGGATTCAGGAGGACCTGAATTCAAATCCAACCTCAGACACTTGACACTTAACTAGCTGTGACCCTGGGCAAGTCACTTAACCCTCATTGCCCTGGCCCCCAGAAAAAGTAATTGTTCTTTTGACCTATCTTTTTTAGGAAGGAGACAAACAAGACCAATTTAGTTCCCTTCTGTCATTCTTTAGAATCCATAAAGTATGTTCTTACACAGTTACATCTATACTGCTTCCTTCATCATTAGGGTCTTCACTTTGAATTATTCTACCAGTCATGAGGAGGGGTCCACCCAAAATGCTCCTCTGATGCCTCCTAATGGTATGACCCTACTCCTTGTAGGTTGTGCCGGAGGAGCATAAGCCTAAGCAACACCTACCAAGCTGGAAAGACTTCAAGTGTTGGTTGTGTGAGATCCAAATTGGATATACGGAGCATTAATCTTCCGCTTTAACTTTCCCATATATAAGGGGCAGCTAGATGGCGCAGTGGTTAAAGTACTGGCCCTGGACTCAGGAGTACCTGAGTTCAAATCCCGCCTCAGACACTTGACACTTACTAGCTGTGTGACCCTGGGCAAGTCACTTAACCCTCATTGCTCCACAAAAAACCAAAACAAAACAAAACAAAAACCCTTTGCCATATATATATATATATATATATATATATATATATATATATATATATATATATATATATATATATATATATATGAAAATCCTGGATTACCTTGTGGTTGTATCCAGTGCCCCATAGCTGGTAGTGGCTGATTTCCATGCTCCAGGTCAGTGACCAGCAAGTAAGTGCCCACCACAACTCCTTGTTTTGGGTGGGATGGAGTGAGTCACCCATTACATGATCTTTCCTTCTAAACTCCCCCCTTGTTCTGTCCTTCTCCATGGTAAAAGCAGCTGATCCTGCCAGTTATCCACATCAATGTGACTTGTCCTCACTCTCACTCCACAAACCAGTCATTTGCCAAATGTTGATATTTCCAACTCTTCTTTCTATTCTCACAAAATACTGCCCTGGTTCGGGCTTCTTGCCTGGATCACCTCCTAACAGGTCTCCCTGCCTCTGGGCATTCCCCTCACCAAACCACCCTCCACCCAGGTGCTGAAGTGATTCCCCTAAAAGACCACGTCTGACCATGTCATTTTTCTCCTCAATAAATTCCAGTGACTCCTTACTGACTCTGATCAAACATCATTTGATCTTGATCTCATGGGATCATAGGCCTAGATCTAGGAGGAACTCCAGGGGCCACCTCATCCAATTTCCCCTCCTTCTCATCGGAAATTACATTATGTGACTTGCACGAGGTCACACAGGTACCAGACATTGGAAGTAGGATTTGAACTCGGGTCATTTACCTTCAGAGTCAGTGCTCTTTCCACTGTACCTTGCTGCTTTTAATTTCTAATTTTGTAGAAACATTCTTTGTAAATATGTAAATATACATATTTCAGAAGCAGGGGTTCAAAATGTTATTCTTTTCTGACAGAAGCACATGATTAAAAAAGTCAGGAATATCATAGTTGTCTTCAAGTAGATAGAAGGCTGTAAAGAGGGAAGGGGCAGCTAGGTGGCGCTATACTGTACAGAGGCTGGAGTTAGAAAGACCTGGGTTCAAATTTGACCTCAAGCACTTATTAGCTGTGTGACCCTGGGCAAGTCACTTAACCCTGTTTGCCTCAGTTTCCTCACCTGTAAAATGAGCTAGAGAAGGAAATGGCAAACCATTCCAGTGTCTTTGCCAAGAAAATGCCAAAAAGGGATCACAAAGAGTCGAGCACCACTGAAAATGACTAATCAACAAAAGAGGGGTGGGATTTCTTCTTTGGGGTCTAGAGGGTAGAACTTCTAGCAATGGGTAGGAGGTTCAAAGAGGTAAATTGAGGATTGGGGTAAAGAAAAGCTTCCTAATAATTAGAGCTAATCTAACTAGACCAAGTAGGGAGGGGGTGAATTCCCTCTCCCTGCAGGTATTTAAGCACAAACAGGATGGCCCCTTGTTGCTGATGTTTGGTATTGGTTTGACTAAGTGACCTCAGGTGCCCCTTCCAAATCTGTGATGCTGTTGTCCAAAGAACAGGTTATCTAAATCCAGGGAGGCTCATTACCAATTTTGCCATAGGGTGATGAGATTGTTGGTCATAGTAACCCTAAAATACCATGTACAATGTTATGAAGAAGAGGGATGAGCTTTGTATTAGTGGAGAGAATGGCTATACTAATGAGAACAGGGCTATAACTAGGGTGGGCAACTAAGTCTTTGCCACTGGGTACCAACATGTAAAGGAATGCTGACAGCAATTCTAACTCCTTTGTCGGCTTGGAAATAGTGAAAATTAGAATTTAATTCGCAAGATTAATTCATTTAAATGGAATTCTACCAGATGGGTCAGTCTTTCACCTTTTTTTTTTTTTTGGGCGAGGCAACAAGGGTTAAGTGACTTGCCCAAGGTCACACAGCTAGTGTCAAGTGTCTGAGGTTGGATTTGAACTCAGGTACTCCTGAGTCCAGGGCCGGTGCTCTATCCACTGCGCCACCTAGCTGCCCCGAGTCTTTCACCTTTTTCACCCACTGATTGCATTTATAGATAAACTCCTCTCTGGCCTCCTAACTTATTTGAGTAGTAGCCACCAAAAGAGTCCTGGCTTCTAAGCCATCCCCATAACTCATTTGGGGGGGGGTACATTTTACGTCTCTTTCCCCGTCACAAACATTGTTAGCTATGGTTTCACCAATGAAACTACGGATCTCTCTGAAGGACTTGAAGCCTAAGAATATAATAAAATTCAATGGCACCATCCTCATTCATTTGTTCTGTGACCAACAGTAGGGGTACATTGGACTAGGAGTTAAGGAACACGGCCTTTAGGATGCAAGGTAATATGTAGCAACTACCAACATATATATATATATATGTGTGTGTGTGTGTGTGTGTGTGTGTGTGTGTATACACATACATATACATGTATTATATATACACATATATACGTGTACACACATGTGTATATGTATATATATATAACATAAACATATATTAACAAATATAGCAATACTGGAGTCATGGAAATACTGAGATTTTAATATCTGAATGGTTCCACTTTGTGTTTAGAGTCATGATTTCATTTTCTCGCATTTACATTAAAAAAAACAACTAGAGATACAGCTTCCAGTCCCTTCCATGAACAAGTCCCCATTATAACCTCAGAAAAATGGCCTTGCCTTACCGGGTCTTCCTTAGCGTTCACCAGGTACATCCCTGCTTGCCTCTCAGGAGCTTGTGTTAATCGACTGAGATGACAGTCGCGAATACACTTTGAAAGAATCTATCCAGAGACGAGATAAGATTTTTATTTCCAAAGTAGGCAGTGAGGATTAGACAGAAGGAACTGTTGGTCAGGGACTTCAGATGCTCTTAAGAATGAGATTGAGTATGACAACCACCTTATTGCCGGTTTCTCAACTGTGTCTCTAGGTAGGTTGTTATTGACTTGAATTGAAATGACATTGGGGGGGGGGGGAGTAGCTCCAGAGAGCCGGGCACTGCTGTCAGGCTTTAGAGGAGAGATGAGAAAAAGTAGAAGACCTGGTCTTGACCCAGCTAAGCTGATGATCCAGGCATGATGAGGGGAACGAGTTTTTTCTGCAAGCTAGATCAAGAACAGTGAATTTAAAGGCTGCTTCAAGCACATCTAGTCCTGTAGGATCTTGGAAACAACAGATCTTAGCCTCCCTTAGCAAGAATAATTAGTTAAAATAGAAAAGCTCAGGTAGCTAGGATAGAGCACTGGCCCTGGATTCCAGAGGACCTGAGTTCAAATCCGGCTTCAGATACTTAACCCTTACTAGCTGTGTGACCCTGGGCAAGTCACCCTCATTGCCCCATCAAAAAAAATAAAATAAAATAGAAAAGCTCTCAAAGGGTGGCTTCCTTTAGTGCAGGGTGGGGAGGGAAGAAGGAAGGCAGTTTGGAACTTCAAATGAAACAAAAAATTAATTTAATTTAATTAAAAAACAAAAGCTGCAGAGAGGCCAAGAAATAAAATAACAGAAAAGCTCCCATGTGGCTCACTTTCTACCCCAAGTGAGCCCCTCTCCAGCCCAGCCTGGGTTCACACTTGCACCTTCCCGAGGTTTCTGCTGATGGAGGGGGAGGGAATTGTCCTTAGCGTCCCTGATTTTTAAAAAGTTGATTTTGAGAGGAGATGAAACAGAAGAAAATGGGATGTGGGGAAAACACAGTAATCATAACTGTGAGTGTGAATATGATGAACTAACCCATAAAATCGAAGCAGATAGCAGAATGGATTAGAAACCATAATTTGACTTGAACCAGAAGGACGCACAGGGTTAAAATAAAGGGCTGGAGCAGAATCTAATATGCTCCAGCTGAACTAAAAAATAAAGGGGAAGGGGAATAATTATGATCTCAGGCAAAGTAAAAGCAAAAATAGGCCCAATTCAAAAGGATAATCAGGGAAATTACATTCTGCTAAAAGACAATGAAGAAATAGAAAAAAAATTTTACAGCAAATTTCTATGATAAAGGCTTTGTTTCTCAAATATATCCTGAGGATAGAACTGGGTCAAATTTATAAAAATAAGAGCCATTACTCAGTTAATAAATAGTCAAAGGATATAAACACACATTTTTTTCAGAAGAAATCAAAGCTATATATAGTCATATTTTTTTGGGTGGGACAATGAGGGTTAAGGAACTTGCCCAGGGTCACACAGCTAGTAAGTGTCAAGTGTCTGAGACCAGATGTGAACTCAGGTCCTCCTGAATCCAGGGCCAGTGCTTTATCCACTGTGCCACCTAGCTGCCCCTAATAGTAATATTTTAAAAATGCTCTAAATGACTATTGATTAGAAAAAGGCAAATTAAAACAACTCTGAGGTATCACCTCATACCTATCAGAAATGACAAATTCTGGAGGGATCGAAGGAAAAATGGGGACACTGTTAATAATGAATTGTTAATGGACTAGTGAACCTATCCAACCATTCTGGAGAACAATTTGGAACTTTGCCCAAAGGGCCATAAAACTCTGCATACTCTATGACCCAGCAATACTACTATTAGGTCTGTATCCCAAAGAGATCAAAGAAAAAGGAAAAGGATGTATATGTACAAAAGTATTTATAGCAGCTCTTTTTGTGGTGGCAAAGAATTGGAAATTGAGGGGATGCTCAGCATTTGTGGAATGGCTGAATAAGTTGTGGCATATGATTATGATGGAGTTGTTGTTGTTTGTCCTTCCTTCTCCAAGAGGATAATGACATCTGGGTGATTCATAACTTGCACTGAATTGGATTTGTGCAAGGTAACCAACCTCACTCTCTCCTCCATCTGGGTCCAGTGGCAAGATGGACAAACATCAAGATGACTGGAGATGGTTCTGGATGTTTTTGTTTGTTTGTTTGTTTCTTTGTTTTAAGGCAATTGGGGTTAAGTGACTTGCCCAGAGTCACACAGCTAGTAATTGTCTGAAGCCAAATTTGAACTCAGGTCCTCCTGACTCCAGGGCCAGTGCTCTGTGTGCTGTGGCGCCACCTAGCTGAGCCTCCTCATCTTTGAAATGGACGAATTGGACAAAATGACCTCTAAGGCCCTTTCCGACTTTGGAGCTAAGATTCTAAATGCCATAAACCCAGTGGGTTATTAGCATCAAGGCTCCTAAGCTCTCCGTCCAAAGATTGTTTTCTGTGTCAGTGGTTGTGGCATTTTGCTCCAGTCCTCCAGGGCCAAATGATTCCAGCATAACAAGCAAAAACCAGCCCTCATCATTGACAAGGGATTTCTGCAGTGCTCCGCTCAGCAAACAACAGTCCTTTACTGGCCAACTGGGTCTTGTCCTCCAAGCAGAGTCTGAATCTCCCTAGGGGTATGCGAGGGGGGCAGCTTCCAGGCTACAACCCACAGCAGCCTCAGGAGGCACACTATTCATTGGACTTTCCATTAAGTGAAAGTCTTAATGTCAGGAAATTCTTCTCCCTGAGGCATCTGGGGATTTTATTTTGTGATAGTGTAGAGGCTCAAAGCCTCTTGTGGATGGAATCCCAGAATTCCACGGTTGGAAGGGAAGGAGATGGCCCTCTAGTTCAACCAAAAAAAAAAAAAAAAAAGGATTTCCTTTTATGACACACCCAAGAACCAGAGGATCTGGGTTCAAATCCCATTCTGACACTGACTACCTGTGTGTCTCAGTTTCCTCAACTGTAAAACAAAGGAGGTTGGACTAGAAGACCTCTGAAATTTCTTTCAGAGTTAGATCTATGAGCCATGAACTTCTAGTGATGGGAAAACTCCTGCAAGGCAGAGTATTCTGGTTTAAGTTACTTAAAAAAAATTTTTTTTTGGTGAGGCAATTGGGGTTAAATGACTTGCCCAAGGTCACATAGCAAGCAAGTATCAAGTATCTGAGGTTGGATTTGAACTCGGGTCCTCCTGACTCCAGGGCCAGTGCTCTATCCACTGTGCCACCTAGCTGCCCCTAAGTTACTTATGATTATTTGGACATTTTTCTTGACATTGAAGACTATGTTTACTTCTTTTCAAAAGGCAAAAAAGTGGTCTAATTCAGGTGGCACTTCCTCCATGAAACCTTCCCTAATTCCTCCAGTGGAAGGGTTCTGTCTCTTCTCAAAACTGCCCTTTGTCTAGGTTTCTCCTTTGTCCCATCTCATCCTACTCTTTATTGCCTGTCTCAATGTTACTTGTCCTAGCCTCTCAAATTGCCCCCCAGTTATGTGTAAACTCCTTTAAATCAAGGGTTGTCCTATTAAACAACATCTCTGCATGATCAGGGGGCAAAGTACCTTACATGAAGTGTGACCAAGATAAGCTGTTTAACCTCTATTCCCCTCAGTTTTCTCATCTGTAAAATGGGTTGATAGCAGGTAATGGTGAGACTCAAATGAGAACATGTAGAGAAAACACTTTGTAAACTCATTCATTATTAGGCTGCTGAGGTTTGTCAGATGGTATTGAATTGCACATAACCAACCTTTTCAAGATTAGCAGGGAAGGGGAGCTGACCGGGAAGCTTAGGGATGGATTGGAGGGAAGGTGGTGCTACCCAGGCAAGGAGGACTATGTGATAGTCCCTTCACTGGGGTGTTGCAATGGATTCATGAACTCTTTAGTCACAGGTCTAGCCAGTCCAGAGAAGGGGTCAAAGTTTTGAGCAAGTGATCAGAGAACAGGTAGGCAGAGAGACTCATACCAGCCTGAGCCGTCACCTGGGCAGCAGCAGTAGGGAACAAAGGACTGTTCTTAGTGATCCTTAGAAGTGGGAACCAGATGACCAGGCTTAGGAGTGAAGGGAGAACGTAAACAGGGACGAGGAACCCAGACAGGGGAAAACCAACTCTGGCAAAAATAGAGTGGGAATTCAATGGCAGGGCAGCCCCGGGAGACAGAAGAATACCCTTGCCACGTCTAGCCTTGTGGACAGCAAGGTTCAGTGCCCCAAGGAGGGCCAAAGTAGAAAAAGCAAAGTTCTGCTAGACTCTAGACCTTCAAGAAGTAACCCATATTGGCCTGGAGCCTCATGGAAAAAGATATGGAAGCCAGGGAAGCAGTATCTGGATGTGGCCAGCAGATGGTGGTAGAGAACAAATAATTCTTGGATGACTTGTCTACCTCCAGATACCCCCATCATAGGCTCTCCATCACAACCATGCTCTCCCCATATTGAATGGGACAGGAGTTGTTATAGCTTCTCCAAGCAGAAACTACTTCAATGGGAACCAGAACCTCCCCTGGAGTCTCTCCTAGACCTGAGACCTACAAAGAAACGCCAGGAAGCCCAATCCTAGTACTTGCTAGATGTGTGACCAAAGAGGAAATTGGATCCATTGCAACATCCCCAAGGAGATCAGCGGTAACCTTGCACCTTAGAGAGCTTCTGGGGCACTGATGCATTAGATGACTTGACCAGGGTCACACAGTCTTTCTAACTCTGAGACTAGCTCATTAGCACTTTTGCCATGAGACATCTCTCAGCTCATAGCCAGCTGAGATTATGTCCTCCCCCCACCCCCTACCCAAATAGGTAGATCAGCTTCATTTTGTAAATTTATCTCAGCAGCCCCAGAGCAGCAGTGGAGAACTTTTTGGCCTCAGTTCCTTTGCCTGTAAAATGAGGGAGATGAACTAGAATAGCCTAAGGCTCCTTCCAGCTCTAACTTTATGATGCTGTAACCTTCTATCATGCAGATTACCCAGGAATCAGAGGCAGCTACCTAGCTGCAGTAGTTAGAGTGCCTGGCCCAGAGTCAGGAAGACATGAGTTCAAATCCAGATTCAGATACTTACTAACTAGGGAACCCTGGCCAAATCACTTAACTCTATTTGCCTCAGTTTCCTCATGAGAAGGAAATAGCAGCCCACTCTAGTATGTCTGCCAAGAAAACTCCAAATGGGGTCATGAAGAGTCAGACACAACTGAAACAGCTGAATACAGCACCTAAGGATTCAGAGGTCAGCTACTAAGACATTATGGGATCAAGGCTGAGCATTGAAGCCTTTTATTTTAAAATGTTAAAAATCATTCTTAGTTTGCTAGCTGTACAAAAACAAGTGGCAGGCTGGATTTGGACTGTGGGCTAGAATTTGCCTACCCATAGGCTAAGAGATGGATGATATATTTAAGTGGGAAGACAACATATCAGAATGAAGATGGTGCTGGACCTAGAATCAGGAAGACAGGGATTCAAACTCTGCCTTTGATTTGACTTAACCACAGGTGAGTCACTGTCTCTCTCTGAGCTTCCTCATGTGTAAAATGTGGATAATTATCCTGAAAATACCTACCCCCATTAGTTTGTTGTGAGTCTCCAAGGAGGTAACACATTAAGCTTTAATATTTTTTTTGCATTTCGTTTTTATTTTATTTTTTCTCAATTACATGCAAACAAAAATTTTGACATTCGTTTAAAAAATTTTGAGTTCCAATACATTAAGCTTTGAAGTGCTATATACATCTCAGTGATCGTTATTATCAGAATAGTGAAGAGAATCTGGGAGATCAGTAATATGGAGGTATGGCTTACAACTACAGCAAAGAGAACGAAAAGGTTAGGACTGAAAAATTGTCACGAAAAGGTGCCCTGTTATGACACATGCCATGTTCCAAACTTAAATGCTAAAAGGAAGGCAAAGGGGGCAGCTAGGTGGCACAGTGGATAGAGACTGACCCTGGATTCAGGAGGTCCTGAGTTCAAATTCGGATTCAGACACTCGACACTTCCTAGCTGTATGACCTTGGGCAAGTCACTTAACCCTCATTGCCCTGCAAAAAAAAATAAAATAAAAAATAAGGCAAAGGTAATCTGGTCCAGGGTTCCAAAGTGGACTGACCTGCCCATGAAATCAGTGGGTTCACCCTCACCGGGGAAAGGTTGGATGACCTCTCCTTAGGGATGTGGGAAGCAGACCTCCTGTTCAGGTTGTTGTTTGCCCTTCATTCTCAAAGAAGACTATGACATCAGGGTGATGTCATGACTTGCAGTGAATTGGATTTAAGTGAGGGAGGGCTGTGCAAGGCCACCAACCTTATTCTCTCCTCCAGAGCCATCTGGGTCCAGTGGCAAGCTACATAAGAGGACAACTGGAGATGGCCCGAATGTTTGAGGTAATCACGGTTAAGTAATTTGCCCAGGGTCACAAAGCTAGTAAGTGTCTGAGGTCAAATTTGAACTCAGGTCTTCCCAACTCCCAACAGGGCCATTGTTCTATCCATTGTGATACCTAGCTGGTGTCCTGTCCAGATATTTATAGCTACGTGGCTTCTGAGGTTTCCCCCAATTCTGTTATTCTGTGAAGTGTCTCTGCCTGAGAGCATGGCAGTGACTGGAAAAATCCACGAGGTGTCAGCAATGATTTACAGCGGCTTTAACTTTCTCGGAGCAACTGATGGCCTTGATTAAAAACTTCATGTATCTCCTATGGGGCAGAAATCTGTGTTTGGGGCTGGATACGCAGAGGGAATAATTAAAAATGCTTCTGCAGATGGAAAATATTTAAGCTATCTCTGAACTGCCTAATCACCCAGTAGTCAGCAGGTCAATGGAGAAGGCATGACGGGTACCCATTCCATTCTCAGGAAATGTTGCTATCTCTTACAGTTTGCCTCTAACCTGGCCAGCAACAGAATCCTTTCCCCCAGGGCACTCCAGCTGGGGCTAAGAGAGGAGGAAAATTGACCAGAGCCTGCTCAATCTGGCAGCCTGGGGTAGTGGGAAAAGTGCTGAATTTGGAGCCCAAAGACCTGAATTTGAATTCTTTTCTTTTCCCTTAATAATATTTTATTTTTTCCCAATTACATGTAAAGATAGTTTTCAACATTCATTTTGATAAGACTTTGAGTTCCAAATTTTTCTTCCTCCCCCCCTTCCCTCTCCAAGCCAGCAAGCAATCTGATATAGGTTATATATGTACAATCGTGTTAAACATATTTCCACATTAGTCATGTTGTGAAAGAAAAATCAAAACAAAAGGGAAAAACCTCAAGAAAGAAAAAAAGTAAAAATAAAAATAGTATGGTTCAATTGGCATTTAGATTCCGAAGTTCTATTTCTGGATGTGGACAGAGCATTTCCCATCATGAGTCCTTTGGAAATGTCTTGGATCATTGTATTGCTGAGAAGAGCTAAGTCTATCACAGCTGATCATCAAACAATGTTACTGTTACTGTGTACAATGTTCTCCTGGTTCTGCTCACTTCACTCAGCATCAGTCCACTTAAGTCTCTCCAGGTTTTTCTGAAATTTGCCTGCTCATCATTTCTGAATTTTAATTTTGACAATGTGGTTTAGTACCTGTGTGATCTTGGGCAATATGATTAGACTTTAGACCAGCTCAGTTTCTTCTGCTCTAAATTGTAGGGGTTGGACTATTGGCTTCTAGATGGTGAAGTGGATAGAGCACTGAGCCTGGATTCAGGAAAACCTGAGTTCGATTACAGTGTCAAGCACTTCAGTAAATCACTTAACCACTATGTACCTCAGTTTCCTCAACTGTAAAATGGAAGTAATTATAGCCCCTGCCTCCCAGGGTAGCTTTTGCCTTGCCACTGGACTTTGATGACTCAGGAAGAGAGAGTGAGGCTGACACTTTTGCACAACTCCGCCTCACACAAATCCAGTTCACAAGCAAGTCAAGACATCTCCTGTGATGTTATTGGTCCTCTGAAAATGAAGGACAAACAAAAACAAACAGAACAACCTCCAAGGGTAGTTGTGAGGAACAAGTGAGATGTAAAGCACTTAGCATAGTGCCTGGCACATAGTAGGTGTTCAATAAATGCTGGTTCCCTTTCCTTCCCTTTCTAAGGCTGTTGAGCTCAAAAATATGATGGAATCAACCAGACTAACTATACTCTAGTATGTTGCCACCTTTTGTAATGCCCTTCCTAGTCTCTTTTCTACCTGCTTTCTTTAAGTCAGGTGCACAAGCATTTATTAAGTGCCTACTAGGTGCCAGGCACTATGCAGAGGATGGAGCAGCTCTGACTTCCAATAGAAAGCATTGGACTTAGCACCAGAAGAGGTGGACTTGAATCCCACTTCCAGCACTTACCAGTCATACAAACATAAGTCATAGCTACTCAGAGTCCCCAGCCCAGAGCCTAGGATGACAGACAGCTGTTGGGTACAGGAGAGAGAACCAGAACCCAAGTCAGGAAGACCTGGTGTGGAGTCCCACCTGCAACAGATCCTGGCTGTGTGATCCTGGGCAAATTATGGGACTATATATCTAGAGCTGTCAGGGACCTCAGAGGCCATCTAGTCTAGCTCACCTCACTTACAGCTGAAGAACCTGAGGCAAGCAGGACCTCAGTCAACTCTCAGTGCCTCCAGGAAACTTGTTGATGCTGTAATTGCAGAAGAGTTGCTAATCTGCATTGGTGGAGAGAATTCCTTACCTAGGAGTTCACCACACTGATCAAATCAACTGGGTGATACAAAAAAAAAAGCATTTTGCTAAGCTTAAAGTACCATATAAATGTGAATCATTATTATTACTGAGGCCTAGCTTGAAACCTGCCCCCCAAAAAGCCTTTCTTGATTAATTCCATCCTAGACTGAGCTTCATCTCCCTTGGACTTTATGAAGTAGGTGTATACCTACTGGGACATCAACAGTAATTTTAAATGACTGGGGCCCCAGAAATAGCTATTGTACACATAAAAAACATGCACAATTGGGACAACAATCTGGGGCCTGTACATCTCCAAATAAACCATTTGGTTTTAGCCTTCCAGTCCCTAAACCATTCAGGGCTATTCACCATCAAGGAATATCAAGATACTTTAACCTGGGGCTGACTTTAAGACCATTGGCTAACTAAGTCCTCCTGAGAGAAAGGGAAGAACAAAAATTTGGAGTCAGAAAAGATAGTTCCCAAAGAGCCTCATCCTGGGCATGTACCCCAAGGAGATCAAGGGCCAAAAAGACAAGTTCCACTGATGGAGGAAGCTACAAAGGGTTAACAGACAACCTAAGATCTAAGCTCTAAGACCCAAGCTCTGCAAGGGGCTAATAGATAATGTATGACCTGTAGCTAAAAGGGGATAGCAGATTGCCTAAGACTTGGGTTCTTATCAATAGTACCTAAAAGGGTTAACAGAGAAACTAAGGTTTGAGATAATATCAACAGCATTGTAACCAAGAGGGTTTGGGTCCCTACCAACCAATACTATCAAAAGAAGTTTAGGGAAGGTAACCAGAGACCATTAACCATTAATAGCCATTAATATTCCAAGATGACAGGACAGATCTTAAAAAAAAAAAAAGATATCAAAAACACAGAGACCCTCTGGATCTGACAAGTTTGGGCATGTCTTTAGAAACAGGCAGAAAGGGCCAAATGTGTCCTTAGGTTCACCTTTTAATGGTAAACTCCAAAAACACACCTCCAAGGAAAAGGTACCTACCTCAGAGGTTGTTTTAGGACCCCCGAAGTCCAAATTGGGATAAGACCTCCCATGAACCTCCCACAAGAAGGAGATTAAGATAATGAGGAGATAACCTACTTTTCTCACTATAAATATAACCATTTTCATCTCCCTATTCGAGACACCTTTGGGTGCTCTCCCTGTGGTCATCACAGTATTCCAATAAAACTTAGGAAATGGAGTCACAGAGTCTTGTAATTCTTTGGGACACCTCACAATCAATTTGATCAATTAAATCCATCCTTCTACTACAGCACGTGGGCCAAAATATTCAGAGTGGCTCTTTGGGCCTTAGCCAAAAACTGAGAACTATCAACTGTGGAGAGTGTTCACAGATTGTGGTATGTGAATGGAATGGGACTGTATTTTGCCATTCAGACAGTGTAAATATGGGAATGCAGAGAAACCAGGGAAGACTTCCAGGGACAGATGCAAAGCCAAGCCAGAAACACTCTGCACAGTGATTACAGATGGAAACAAAAGTAACAGTAAGACAAAGAGAAAGGTTGTGTCATTATACAAGGACCATTTAAGGCTCAGGGGAAGAGATGAAGAAAGTGACCTCCTTCCTTTCACAGCAGAGGTGGGAGACTATGGGTGTGGTGGGGCCATTTTATATTTATTTGCTTCATTGTCTTTATTTGTCATAAGGGAAGACTCTTTGAGCTGGGTGTGTAGCTGAGGTCATGTCCAGAAATAACTATGGTAGAAAAACAAAAGGCACAAATAAAACTTCTTTAAAAGATGACTTGGGGGCAGCTAGGTGGCGCAGTGGATAAAGCACTGGCCCTGGATTCAGGAGGACCTGAGTTCAAGTCCGGCCTCAGACACTTGACACTTACTAGCTGTGTGACCCTGGGCAAGTCACTTAACCCTCATTGCCCTGTTCCCCCCCAAAAAAAGATGACTTGTTTTTTTTTGTTTTTGTTTTTTGCGGGGCAATGGGGGTTAAGTGACTTGCCCAGGGTCACACAGCTAGTAAGTGTCAAGTGTCTGAGGCTGAATTTGAACTCAGGTCCTCCTGAATCCAGGGCCAGTGCTCTATCCATTGCGCCACCTAGCTGCCCAAATTTTACATTTTTTAATGAACAAAAATCTATTTTCCTCTCCCCTCCTTGAAAAAAGAAAATTGAAACCTGTGTAACAAATGTACATATTAAGCAAAACAAATGCCCTCCTCAGGCATGTTAAATAATTAGATAGATAGATAAATAGATTATAGATGATAGATAAATTGTGTCTCCTTCTGTTTGCTTCACATCATCAGTCCTTCCCAGATTAATTACCTGCTCCATAACATCTCTTGAGAAGTGAGACAGTCAGCCTCCATTATTAACCTCAAACAATGGGCCCATTCAGACTTTATACACCTTGCTTTTGGAAGAACAGGGAGAGGCAGCAGAAATGGTCCCTAGGCAGACAGATTTTTGCCTAGGTGAAGTCAGAGATTTTGTTGTTGTTCAGTGATTTTTCAGTCATGTCTGATTCTCCGTGACCTCATTTGGGATTTTCTTGGCAAAGATACTGGAGTGGTTTGCCATTTCCTTTTTCAGCTCATTTTATAGATGAGGAAACTGAGGCAAACAGGGTAAAGTGACTTGCCCAATGTCACACAGCTAGGAAGTATGAGGTCTGATTTGAACTCAGGTCTTTGCCTCCTTCCTCCTTCTAGTTATGCACAGTCTTCCAGGTTCACCTTTTTATAAAAGGACACAAATAAGGAAAGGCCAAAATGAGATCTGGGGATGACCATGAGGACAAGCATTATGAAATCATTTCCACAGAAAAAGAGGGGTGTAGATGACCTGGGTTGGAACCCTGGCTCTGACTCTTACTCACTGTGTGATCCCTGGGCAAATCATGTAACCTTCCTGTGCCTCAGTTTCCTCAGCTGTAAAATGAAAGGGTTGGACCAGATGGACTTTAAGGTCCCTTCTCCTACCTCTAAATTTATGAGCCTGTGACCGAGCTCTGTGGTGGACACCATAGGTACAAAGATCACCTCCCAGGTCCTGCTCTCTGAGAGCTTGTGACTGAGCAGAGAGTAAAGCTTTGTCTAGGTATGGGCCATCCTAGGGCAGTTCATTGGATCAGTAGCCCATGGCACTTCCCTAGTCCAGGGTCCCTGCCATCTTAATCCTGCAGAAGCACACCTGGAGGAGAAAGTCAAGTATCACAAGCCTGGGCTTGTCTATGTTTCTAATACATCTCTGGCACATGTTAGGAGTTGAAAATCAAATATGTTTCTATCTGCCTGTCTCCTACAAAAATATAATAAACAGATCAGAGAAATTAATTTTATAATATCTCCTACAATTTGTTTCCTTACCTGTCCTCCTACCAAAAACAACAGATCAGAGAACATAATGTATCCTATAGGATAAACCAGATCAGAGACAGACAGGAAAACATAATACCAATTTCTTTTGTTCCAAGAAATATAACACGATCGTGTTGGAGACTCTTTTCCAAGGGAGCTCAAAAACTCCCCCTTTCTAAGGATTTTTAAGGTTTCTTTGCTCACAGGTTACAGAATAACTTTGTTAGCATGATACAAATACTACAAATGTAAATCAGTTAAACAATACAAATCAGTGTAACAGCTCAACTGAAAGCAGATGCTATGGTTAGATTATGTGGAAACATGAAGGGTATTATCAAAGACAAGGAGGTCTAGATAGCTGATCAGGACATCAATAAGATCCATTCACTTTCTTGGGAAAGAAGACAGTGAATAAGAATGTCAAAGGGGCATTTACATTTGTTTATTGTCTTGGGGAAAAGGCATTTTGCTCCTGTTAATCCAGGGTCTCATAAAATCCATTTGGATAATAAGGCAGATCTATCAAATCTAGGAGATCTATACCTTCATATTAACAATTGACATTTAACATGGTCTTTCCTCTTTATCTTATTGTTTGCTACATTCCTGGCAGACCTTGATATTCCTGATCAATAACTTGCTAACAATGTGATACCACAATTGTAACACTGTCACAACTCTGACTCACTTGGGTCACACACTAGCAAGGTCCTATCTGACTTCCCCATCTCTTCTCATACTTGAGCTTTAGAATTCAGCTCTCCTATGCCCTAGCCTTCTATCTTTCCTACTAAACTGAATCTTGGCATTATCATCACCTCTAATCCCTTGAACTATCTGGAGTTGTAATGATTGGAATGACGCCACCTACTGGAGACTTGCTGTGGAGACCTCCACCATGAGGAAAATGCCTCAGAGGCATTGTGGCTTTTCCTTGGCGTCAGGAAATGACGCTTGCTCATGGGTGCTGTCTATCAAGTCTACCAGCCAATCAACTGGAGGAGCCTCCTATGGTCTGGGAGGAGACAGGAAGGAGGAAAGGGAGCCTGCGCAGAGAGCGCTGGCCTTTTTGGCTTCCGGACTTGATGGTGGTGGCGGCAGAGGACTCCACAGGAGATTTGAGGAAAGATAGGAATGCCAGGCTGTTAGAATTCTGTTCTCAATCTTTTTCTTTCTATTTTCCAATAAACCCTTAAAAACCTAAACTCGTTTTATCAGTGATTTTTAGTCAGTTTCCCCCAAACTGGGGGAACAGATTAGAATCCACATTTAGAATCTTAAATTACACAGAGTCCAGGCTTCATGTTTTAACTGCATCTTTAACCTCACTGTCAGTCACTTTAGTGTTTCTGCCCCAGACTCCCCTGCCTCCCTGACTTTTTGTTGCTTGGGGTCTGTAATTCCTCATCCCCATGTAACCCCCACAATCTGATTTCTCTGCTTTGGCTCCAAGGCTGCTGAGCATCGATGGAGCAAGTGATGAAATTCAGCTGATTTCACCCACTACAAATTCATGGTACATGAACTCAGCTGGACCCTCACTGCTACTCAACAATCTTTCTTCTCTGCCCTTATCAATTCCTTAGCTAATCTCCCATAGCAACTGTTTCAGCCCTTTTCTTCTCTCTTCTTTCTTCTTTCTGCACCCCAACCCTTGCTATTCGCAGCTGATATCCAAGCCTGTTATTTCACTGAGGATACTGGGTCCTGTACTCCCTCAACAATCCATTTGATCATTTGGGCATTTATTAAGCACCTACTATGCGTCAGTTTCTTTGATAGATGCTGGGAAGAGAAAGATTAAAATGATACTATCTCTGCCATTAAAGAACTTAAATTAGGCTGACCCTTCTCCCCTTTTCTTTTCTTTTTTCTTTCCTTCTTTTCTTTCTTTCTTTCTTTCTTCCTTTCTTTCTTTCTTTCTTTCTTTCTTTCTTTCTTTCTTTCTTTCTTTCTTTCTTTCTTTCTTTCTTTCTTTCTTTCCTTCCTTCTTTCTTTTTGCAGGGCAATGTGGGGTTAAGTGACTTGCCCAGGGTCACACAGCTACCTTCTCCCCTTTTCTATTCCTCACGCCTGATCATCATCAACTTTGCTTTTCTTCCCTCTGGCAGGATATGCAGACGATTCCAAATATTTTCAATCCTCTATCAGCCCAGTTAATAAAGTTGCCCTTCTCCTCTCTAGCTGTGCAGGTTCTTCCCAAATCATTTTTTACTTATATTCCAAAGGGAGACCAGGAAGGCAAAAACGAGGCCCAGGGATTGCCTGCGGTACTGAGACTTGTTTATGGACATTTGGCTACTATGTGTCAGACGCAGAACTTAAACCCAGGCCTTCTCAGCAAGGCCAGCCCTCCCTAGACTGCCCCACACTGCTTCTCACTCACAATAAAAACTGAACGTTGGGTAGAACCTTGAGGTCTGCCATGACTTTCACATCAGCCCCCCAACAGCTTTGTGATGGAGGTAAAATGTTACCCCTCTTTTATAGCCAAAGAAGCTAAGGTTCGATTAGGGTAAGTCTACATAGCTTAGAATCAAAGGCAGGATTCACACCCAAATCTTATTGGCTTCAAGGCCAGGGCTTTTCTCCCCTATATTGTGGCTCTTCTTTTGTTTTCTGAAGTGGAGATCACAACAGCCATAGGTCAATAGTGTGGATCAAAGTCAGCCCTGAGGCAAGTACTTTAATGGACTAGAAAGGCCACTCACTCACTATTCAGTTGTTCTTTTCTCTCAATCCTAGGAGTCTCCCGGGCTGCTCTTCAGGTCAAAGTCAGCAGCGACTAAAACAACCCAAGTACTAAATACACTGGATTTGTTCTCTGAGAGTGATGCCTTGACTGCTGCCCCCCTTCAGGGTGGGGCCACGGCTCTCTTTCCCTAATGCTCTGTCCTTGAGCCCCCATCTGGGGTATTCCTTGACTGAGAGTAGTTGATAATTAGCACCCCAGTTTCATTTAGCCAATTAACATGAAATGGCTTTTTTAAAAGGATATTTAGTGAGAAGATATTGTCTAAGATTTAAAAAAGAAGATATTTACAGGCAAAACAGAAATAACAGATCTTTACCATACCCCCCCCCCCCCAGCACCTGGGCCACACACTCCTATCTCACTCTTATCTTACCTCAGTGTCTGGGAAGAGTCAGTTCAGATTTACATAAGTTTCCACATAACATTTGCTCCAACAAGTTCACTTCTAAATTTGGCATAACTGATAGATGAATAAGTCCACAATTCTGCTACTGATGGGCTAGCTTAACAACAACAACAACAACAACAATAATAACAATAACATCAAGCATTTAACTAGGGTTTTAAGGTTTGCCAAGCACTTTACAAATATTAGCTAATTTTATCTTACATTTTTATCACCACTTTACAGATGGGGAAATTGAGGCACAGAGAGGTCAAGTGACTTTGTCCTGAGTCACACAGCTAGTGTCTGAGGTAAGATTTGATCTCAGGGCTTGCAGACTAGGTTTAGTGCAGATTTTTTTTGAAGTGCTGAATCTTTATCCAGGCCTTCCTGTTAACAATGACCAACCCCCAGGGCTTTGTTAAGGGTCCTCTTTTCAACTCCTTCAATTCTGTTTCACTCTGTGATCTCATCAGTGACCATGAATTCGATTTTATCATCTCTATGCTGATGGTTCTCAGATCTACTTAGCCAGCCCTAACTTCTCCTGCAAATTTCATACTCACATTTCCAACTGCCTATTGGACATTTCTATATGGATATTCCATTGACATCTTAAACTCAACATGTCCCAAGTAGAACTTATTATCTCATCCCCCCAAACCCTAAACGACACCCACATACCCCTTCAATCTTTTGAACTTCTCTATTACTGTCGAGGGCACCACAATCCTCCTAATCACCTAAGCTCCCGACTTAGGTGTTGTCCTCAATTCCTTACTTTCTCATCCTAACATATCCAATCAAATTTTCAAATTCTAATAACATCTTTTGTATATGCCTCCTTCTCCTCTGAACCGTCAGTGCCCTTGTCCAAGTTTTCATCACATGTCCAGACTATTATTGCCTGCTGGTTGGTCTTCCTTTCTCAAGTCTCTCCTCTGGCATTTAGAGCCCTTCAGAATCTGGTCCCTTTCTATCTTTCCACTATCATTATTGTGCCCCCACCCTCACCTCTGCCAATGTATTCTGTGATCCATTGACACTCCTCAATGTTCCTCAAACAAGACACTGGAACAACAACAACAAAAAAGGCCATTCCATCTGTGTCCCTCATCACAAAGCCTAATAATCTATGCTGCTAATTGTAGGGATGTTTAAGTCAGAACTATTCTGAGATCCTACCTTCCCTGCAGAAAAGGCATGGGACATGCTCATATTTGCTCTTCATACAGAGCATGGGCATATAGTCCCTCCCTGGTTCTATTCTACCATGGAGGCTACTTACATCTATGTATGACTCAGGGTCTTGTACTATGTGTTAGAAAGTATTCTAATTTGACTTCTGAGCTTAATGGACATACAAAAGGGACTATCAGCTTCCTTCTCTCTCTCTCTCTCTCTCTCTCTCTCTCTCTCTCTCTCTCTCTCTCTCTCTCTCTCTCTCCCTTTTGGATTTGAATTGGGACTGCTATGAATTGCATCTGGCGGCCAGATGACAGAAGTCCAGCTACCTTATCTCCCATTCAACCACCATGTGTCTGTGAGCACATAGTCACCTCTATCTCTTTTGAGTATGTTCTTTCCCAATCTTTTGCAAACAAGTACCGTAAGATAGAATTGTCCAGGTGGTGACCTCCCAAAGATCTGAAGTCTTTGGCTACATCAGCAGTAGCAGCATCCTCCAGAATGATAATGGCTGACAGCAATGGAAGCACCTGCCTCGAGAGTAGACAAATTGAAGATGTGTTGGTGCAGAAAGGCAGTCACCTGAGGATTGTGACTGCTTTAGAGAGCATCTCCCCTCAAGGTGGAAAGAAATACTAGCTTTGGATATAAGAAAGGCACAAATCCAAAGACCTGGCTGAGTGGCTCAGTCACAGTAAGTTACATACAAAAAGGAACTACATGAGGTCTCCATGAAGAGAGAAAAGGGCTTCCATGGCCATGAGTTGACAGCAACCCCTTTGCCACATGTATTCTTTTTTTTTTTTTTTGGTGGGGCAATGAGGGTTAAGTGACTTGCTCAGGGTCATACCACTAGTAAGTGTCTGAGGCTGGATTTGAACTCAGGACCTCCTGAATCCAAGGCTGGTGCTTTATCCACTGTGCCACCTAGCTGCCCCCCACACATTTCTTTACATGTGTATCTTACTATCATTGTACTCAAAGTTTGTGCCTACACTGCTCCCCCCACCCCAGACTCTGTGTGTACTTGTGGGACAGTGAACCCCTAGTTTGAGAGGGAATGTTTTATACCAACTAACTGGTGGATTGTTGGGGATCACACTGGTGGGGACCCAGGAACCACAATGTTGTTATAAGCACTGTCCATTGAGGTTACCTCTAGAATCTTGAGATAGAATAGTAGTCATAGTAATCATCCCTTTAGGAAACCCCAACTTCATATATTATTGTGAATTGAGAGAGGCAGCCCTGAAGGGCTCTATATTTACAAGTCCAGGAAGTGAATGGTTACCCAAGAAGCTAGGCCTGGGGCTTTGAGTGATTCTTGTTCCCCACCGCTAATTCAATATTGGGAAACATTATTAAACTGATATGCAAGCTCCTTGAATGAAGGCAGACACTTTGTCTTAGACCTCATAACATTAATAGTTCACATTTACAAATGGCTTTCATCTTCAAGATGCTTTTCCTCACAATGATCCAAGATGGCTGGATGGCTGGTCCAAGTGTTCTTATCCCCATTTTGCAGATGAGAAAACTGATGAGGCCCAGGGACATTAAGCAATTTGCCCAATCACCCGGCTAGTAGTTTAAGTAAAGAAGGTCACAGAAATGACAGAATCTCTAGAACATCTAGTCCAACTGACACCCAAAAAGGAATCCTTCCTATGGTATGTATGCCCAATGAGTCATCCTCCATTATTTACTTGAAAACCCTCTTACCTACCAAGGCAGCTCCTTCCACTTCTAGATGGCATTGTTGGGAAGTCTTGGTCAAAGAAGCTTTTCCTAACATCGGTATGAAATTTTTTCTTTATAACTTGATCTCATTGTTCCTGGTTCTGTCCTCTGGGGACTTCTGACTCTTAGAACAATTCTCTTACTAGGATACTGCCCTGATGGTTAGTTCATTCACATCTCCTCTGCTGCCCAGGCCAGTACTTTTCAAATTGTTGGTATTATTTGGGAGTTTGAGGATGGGGCGGGGATCACCCTGTGATTTCATCATTATAAGGAACTATCCAGGGGAACCAATGCAGATTGGGATCCCATCTGTAATTTATAGTTTTTAGAGGATGGTCTGGGGCACTGGGAGTTTAGGTGACTTGTCCAGGGTTACACAGGCAGGATGTGTCAGTCAGCACTTGAACCCAGGTCTTCCTGATTCCAAAACCAGCTCTCTATCCATGAGGAAGGGCAGCTAGGTGGCACAGGAGAAGAAATGATCAAGTCAGAAAATCTGAGTCTGAATCCCATCTCTGACAGCAGTTATGGGACCTTTGTGCAAGCCTCCCTCAGCTCGGCTTCCTCTGTCAAATGGGGCATAATAAGAGCATGTTGCACATAGGGTTGTTGTGAGGATCAAATGGGATAAAATGTGTAAAGTGCTATGAAATTGTGAGCTACTGTTATTATTATTTCCACCCTGTGCTTCATTTGTGTAAAGATGAATGGATGGATAGGTGGGTGGGTGGATGGATGGATGGATGGATGGATGGATGGATGGATGGATGGATGGATGGATGGCTCAGCTTTCCAGGATGCCACCTCTCTTTGTCAGATCATCTCTTTTACCTTGTCCCCTTATCAAATGCAAAGCTGAGAACCCAGGCACTCCTGCCTGCCCCTCCCAAGTCATTCTCTGGGATGACCTGAAAGTTCAAATGACCCTAACCCAGGCTATTTCTCTAAGCTGCCTCATTCCTACTACCCTTTCTCTCTTCCACCTATGCCTACAGCCACATTGCTGATCTAAGGCTTGGGGCTTTCTCCTTTATCTGATGGACCAGAATGCTCCCATGGAATCCAGACGGGTTGCCAGTGCTAATTGCCAGCGCTCCAGCTGGCCTCTCAGGCTGTCACCAGCCTGACTTAATCTGGATGACTGCATGTCTTCAGCCTTGTAGCTGGGACTATGATGGACTACAGAAGCTCAGAGACGTGCCCTGAGCTGATGGATGATGGTGCCTGCTGGATTCTGGGATGGCCCTGGGAGCTCCTGGGTCTAGCATGCCGATGTAGCTGCCAATCTTTAAGATCAGCTTGCGGGGCAGCTAGGTGGCACAGTGGATAGAGCACCAGCCCTGGAGTCAGGAGTACCTGAGTTCAAATCCGACCTCAGACACTTAACACTTACTAGCTGTGTGACCTTGGGCAAGTCACTTAACCCCAATTGCCTCACTAAAGAAAAAAAAATGATCAGCTTGCAAACTTCAGGCTCACCTGATAATGGGCCATGCAGGTGTTCTGTCTGACCTGCCCTCTGCTCTTAGTTGTATTTCCTGTAGTGAGGATAGGTGGCACTGAGCCATCTGCACTCCCCAGCACAGGGTCTCCTTGTCACCACAGGTGTCATTGACCTAGAAGGTGATTAGGATTAAGAGTGAAGTCTAAGGGGCAGCTAGGTGGTGCAGTAGATAGAGCACCAGCCCTGGAGTCAGGAGTACCTAAATTCAAATCTGATCTCAGACACTTAACACTTAATACCTGTGTGACCCTGGGCAAGTCACTTAACCCCAATTGTCTCACTAAAAAAAAAAAAAAACAGAGAGAGAGAATGAAGTCTATGGGGCAGCTAGGTGGTAAAGTATATAAAACACCGGCCCTACAGCCAAGAGGATCTGAGTTCAAATCCAGCTTCAATCCAGCCGTGTGACTGTGGGCAAGTCACTTAATCCCAATTGCCTTAAAAAAAAAAAAAAGTAAAGTCTATGACCACATTCCAGAAGGACACTATTAATTTCTTGCTCTAACTTACCAAGTTTAAACAGGTCATAAACATGCTGGCAAATTTGCTCCATTTGCCCAGATGGACAAAGAGGGAAGAAAGGCCCTTTCTCCAATTTTGTTGTTCAGTTGTTTCAATTGTATCTGACTCTATAATCCCATTTGGGGTTTTCTTGGCAAAGACACTGGAGTGGTTTGCCATTTCCTTCTCCAGCTCATTTTACAGATGGGGAACTGAGACAAATGGGGTTAAGTGACTTTCCCAGGGTCACACAGCTAGTATCTGAGGCCAGATCTTCCTGACTCCAGACACTGCACCACCTAGCTGCCCCCCTTTTCCAGTGGCTGTTGTCTTTCATTCTGGAAGAGGACCAAAATGACATCACTATCACTATGTTGGGCTCAAGGTACAGAGTGTCTGATAGTGTCTGACCAGACCAATGTGAACCTGGAAGGCTCAACAGCAGATCTGGCACAATTAGTCCATATGAACATTTTGGGGGAGAAGATATCTCTAAACTTGCAGATCTCACATTTCTTTTGATCTACTGCAATTCTGCTTTGCTCACAGAGCACAGCTCCTTCAATAGTCACTGGCAATAGGAGGCAGCTAGGTAGTGCACTAGCCCTGGATTCAGGAGGACCTGAGTTCAAATCTGGCCTCAGACACTCACCACTTACTAGCTGTGTGACCCTGGGCAAGTCACTTAAATCCTCATTGCCCCGAAAAAAAAATAGTCACTGGCAAGAGGACAAGGGGGCAAGGCAGGCCGGAACTCAGCAGCCATCTGAGGATTCTGAAATGTCTGCAGTTACTCTGAGGTTTTCAGTGAAATAGCATACACCCAGAAGTCACATGGCTGCCTGGGACCTTTATCTTGTGTTGTCAGTAGCGGGGAGGGAGAAGAAAGCTAGTCTTCTGGTATCCCTGCATGCCATATGATTGGCTGCCTGAGCCATCAATCAACTCATTTTGTGGTTCATAAGACATTTCATCGAGGTGCCCAATGTTAAGTGTGTAATTACCTATTTCGGCGGCCACCACTAGAACAGCATTCATAGAATCATAGATTTGGAGCCAAAATGGACCTCAGAGGTTGCCTAATTTAATCTTTTTGTTTTACAGAAAAGGAAAATGAGGCTCAGGGAGGTAGAGGTGGAATCCTCCAAACAAGGCCCTCTCCACAGTACCATCGGTCCTCAATACACACCCCAGCAGCCTTTGCCTATAGCAGTGGCCTTTCTCCTGGCTCTTATATTTCAAGTGGCTTGATGTACCCTTGGTGTAATAATAACTCATGTTCATATATTGCTTTAATGTTTATAAAACACTTCCTCCCAACAGTAAGAGTGCTATTATTTCCATTTTACAAATAAGGTAACTATCACAGAAAGGTTCATTAGTTTACCCAGGAATACACAGCTATTGTCAGCAGGACAGCTGGAACGAATCCTCCTCAAATGGGAATCTCTTGGCTCCGAGTTCTTGACTCCTAGCATGACACACTGCGTTGAGCACGGCGGAGTTGAAGTTAAGGGTTCCTAGGCAGAGCTGAGGTTTTTCTAGGCTGACCTGGATTAGACCCTGATAGCCAAGAGGAGAGCTGAGGGCCAAGGCAGGGAGGGAACAGCCATTGGAAGCTTCGGAAAGAAAGGCTGAGAGTCTGAAAAGGTTTGGTAACTAAACTCACTCACCTAACACACTGATCAAGCCCTCAAGGGGCTTATATTCTGTAGATGTGGAGTATAATAATCAATCATCAATGAGCATTTATTAAGTGCCTACTATGTGTCTGGTACTGTGCTAGGAGCTGGAGATACAAGAATAGTAAATGAAACAATTCCCACTCACACCATCCATGTCTTATCACCAACCATGGCCGGCCTCGAATTTTGTTCTGTTGGAAAAGTCTAGCTAACTGGTGGGGACCTTAGAGAATGGAATGTCAGCACCGACACTTTAGCATACACGGAACCAAACACCGGAAGGTCCCTCAGAGCTGCAGAGGGGGGTGGGGCAGAAGAGGGATCTTAGAATGTAAAACCCAGAACATTGGCGCTGGAAGGGACCTCGAAACACAAATTGCTAGAGGCGGGGTCATAGAACACAGAACCAGAGCGGGACTGGACTCTAAGGGCATTGGGTCTTAGAGCTGTGCGTGAGTGCGTGGGTTGCGGGCAGGCCTTAGACTAGAGAATATAGAACCTTAGAGGGGAAAGAACTTAAGAGTACAATATTTTGAGACATCCAGAACCAGAACTGAAAGTGATTTTAGTCCACAGGATCTTGGGGAGTGGGGTAGGGGAGGGAGGGGAAGAGACGCGGACCTTCCAATATAGAAGGGACCTTAAAACCTGGAACTGTAGAACATCAGAGTTGGAAGAGAGACCCCTTAACATGGGGTGGGCTCCTGGGGGCAGGGATTGTGCCTTTTGTCTTTATAATACCAGTTCTTAGCACTGTGCCTGGCCCATAAAAAGTGCTTAGTGATTCGTTTACAGATGAGGAAACTGAGGCCCGGACAGGTCACACAGTCGCTAAACAGCCCAAACCGAGGGTGCCTCGGACTCTCTCCAGACTGGTTGGGCTCCCCAGGGCGGGCCCAGGCTTCGAGGGCGGGGAGAGGCCGCCCCCGACCCAGGCGAGAAGGAGGAGCCCGGAGGGGCGGGGCGGGGCGGGGCCCCAGGAACCAGCCTGGGCGTCAGTCCCAGAGGCCGCGGCCGCCCTTGGGAAGCAGCAGCAGCGGAGCCCGGAGGAGGCGACAGTGAGTGCAGGGGGAGCCAGGCCAGCCTGAGGCCCCGAGCGGGGGGATCGGGGGCGTCTGGGTCCCCGGGGCCGTCTGCGTCCCCGGAGCCGCCCGCGCGTTCCTCTTACTGGCCCTCTCGTCCCCAGCCCTCGCCTCTTTCACTCTCGTCGCTCCTCCTCCCGCGGCCGCGGCTCCTTCCTCCTCCGTGGCTTTCTCTTTCTCCCTCCGAGCTGGAGGCTCCCCGGGCCTCCTTCCCTCCCTCCTCCAGCTCGCTCGGCGGGCCGGCCGGCCGCCCTCTTTCTCCCTCGTCCGTCTGCCCCCCGCCCCTGCCCCCAGCATCCCGGGGGCTTGAGAGCTCCTTCCTCTTTTCTCTGGTCTCATGGCTGCGGGCTGTTTCTCCTTCCCATTTCCCCCCTGGCTGTGGCCTCAGTCTCTCCCACCTGCCCGTCTCTCACTCAGCCCCTGTTTCAGTCCTCGTCTCTCTCTCCCGCCCGGTTCTCTCTCTCAGCCCCAGTCTCTCTCCCGCCTCCCTGCCGTGCCCCTCCCTCTCCCTCACCCACCTCTGGCTCTTCTCTCTGCACATCTCTCTAGTCCACCTTGTTTTCCTCCCCTTCTTTTCCCACCAGTAGATTCCTCGGTGCCTTTCCAGACCAGCTGGGGGCCCGTGAATAGGAAATAAACACAGGCTGTCCCGTGCGGTGGAACCTGGAGTCAGGACAGGATTCATTCCGGGCCTCCCTAGAGCAGCTGCTTTACCTCCAGTTTCCTCTTTTGTAAAACGAGGGCACTGGACTGGATGACAGTAAAGTTCCTTCCAGTCCAAAACTGTGATCCTTAGGGGGACGCAGCCCGGCCCCCGCCACTCCGGAGGTCTGACTGGAGATCTAGAAGGGCGCTGTAATCAGTGGCTCACAAAGTTATCCTCACTGTTTGGGAGTGGATAATAACAGCTTACCCTGCGGCCTCATAATGCTTCTCAAAGCTTCCTCGCTTTGATTATCCTTGCAATCACTCTGTGAGGCAAGGAGCTATCTCCCGAGGAAACTGAGGCACAGCACGGGGAATGACTTGTCTAGAAGGACAGAGCTGCTAAAGTTGGCCCTAGAACTCAAGGCCTTTTGCTTCCAGAGCCTGCCAATCCGCCTTTCTATGGCAGCAATTCGATTTCCTGGTTTCTTTACCCACATGGATTATCTCTTCCCCAGATGATAGTAAGAGCTAACATTGATATAGTGCCTACTACTGTGGTAAGCACTTTATAAAAATTAATGCATTAGATCCTCACGACAATCCTGTGCTATTATTATTCCTGTGTTACAGATAAGGAAATTAAGGCAAACAGAGGTTAAATGACTGGCCTAGGGTCACACAGCTAATAAGTGTCCGAGGCTAAATTTGAATTCATGTCTTAATTCCAGGCCCAGCACTCTAATCCCTCTCACCCTTAGCTGCCACAGTAATGGAAGTCCCAGTGGGGGTTCACAGTAGGTGACATATAAATTGGGTACAGAACTATGTTCCAGGTGTGTCTGTCACTGGTTGCTGTGTTACTAAAAAAAATGTTTTTTGTTTTTGTATTTTTTACTTCCCCACCTCTGAGTTTGGTGCAGCAGCTGAAAAGGTAGCAGTTTCTGCATCCCAAGGCTGGCCAGAAGGTGTATGATCAGGGATCATTACTGAATTTTGGACTCAAATTGACCAGGAAATCAGGACATAACATAATAAAATGGCAGAACTGGGAGGAACCTCGGAGACCCTCCCAACCTGTCTTTGGACCCAGGAGGGAACTGAAGCTCAGAGGTTAGGAAAACCAGGCCTTAAATCCTACTTTGAACAGTTGCAAGTCCCTCCATCTCTCTGAGCTTCACACCCTTCCTGTGTCAAACGGGATAATAGTATCTGCTGTGCTTACCTTCCAAAGCCATCAAGGCATAGCAAATGGATCACCTGGGTTCTAACTCTGACACTATAGAACATCAGGGGGCAGTATAAGGAAGGGGCAGAGGGCTCTACCTGAGTCCGGGACTTTTAACTGCCAGTGAAGTGCTCATTCCTCTACATGGGAGGCATCAAACTCAGGTAGAAAACAGGTCTCTGCAGGCCACATGTTGACTTAGAAAACGACATATTAACAGGACACTAGGTGGTGCCATAGTACATAGAGTGCTGGGCCTGGAGTCAGGAAAACCCATCTTCCTGGGTTCAAATCTGGCCTCAAACACATTACTAGCTGTGTGACCATGGGCAAGTCACTTCACCTTGTTTGCCTTAGTTTCCTTATGTGGAAAATGAGCTGGAGAGGGAAATGGCAAGCCATTCCAGTATCTTTGCCAAGAAAACCCCAAATGGGGTCATGAAGAGTCACACAGAAATGAACAATGTTTTATTGTATTTTTGTTTATTTTGTTAAATATTTCCCAATTTCGTTCGAATCTGTTTTGGAGTACTTAAGTGTTTGATGCCTCCAGCCTACATAGCATACATAATTCAGACTCTTCATGAAAGCCAAAAGCTTGTCTCTTGTCTCTCATTTTTTTGGGGCCAGCCTCTGTCTCTTTTTCATTTTCCCATCTAGAATCTGGTAAGTTAACTTCTGAGGTGTAGCAAGGTTTCATTCTACCTGAATGCCTTTGCCTATGATGGAGGTGGGGGAGAGAAAGAGAGAGAGAGAGAATGAATGAGTGAGAAAGCAGAAAAGAGGAGAGAGGGGAGAGAAAAAATAGTTAAAGAGAGAAAGAAGAGAGGAAAGAAAAGAGAGGGAAGAGAAAGGGAGAGAAAGAGGAAGGAGAGAGAAAGGAAGAGAGAAGAAAAGAGAGGAGAGGAGAAAAGAGAAGAGAGGTGAGTAGAGAGAAAGGAGAGAGGAGAAAGAGGAAGGAGAGAGAAGAAAATAGGAGAGAAGAGAAGAGAGGTGAGAAGAGAGAGAGAGGAGAGAGAGGTGGGGAGGGAGAGGGAGAGGGAAAGGGAGAGAATGAATATTCATGGATCATCTTTCAGAAACATGTTCAATCCTAAACAACCCTTTTCTCCATAGTGCCCAAAAATAATTGACGAGAAAGGCACTGAATTGAGCTTGGGTGTTGTACAGAGTGAACCCTTCAGGTGTACCCTCATTCTTTCTCCCTGCCCAGAGTGAGTGGTGGAGTGTCTGAAGAGAAGCCATGGCTCCCTTCCCTGCTGTCCTGTGTGATTCAGAATTTAGCCGCTAAAGCATTAAAAAAAATGAAATTAAAAGTAAATCCACACTGGCTAGTTTGGGGGAGCGGGAGATCTTTGCAACTTGCAGTTGCACTTGTACTGTGCTGAAGTGGGGGAGTTTAAAATAGAATTGCTGACACGGATGCCTCGGATGCCTGCAGCTGGACCAGCCTGGTTTGCTGCCGCAGAGTTATGTGTTGCAGTTATTAGTCTGGTTGGGTCAGATCACCCCAGTGGGGCCCTTCGTTTGTTTCCTGCCGTCTCCCATGCTTCCCTTTCTTTAGCTGGTTATCCCACCAGATGAAGACAGCCCCACTTTGTCCTATTTGATGATGCTCAGTCTCATCTGTTCTGGCTTTTCTTGTGATCCTGTTTTGTTTGAGGGAGGAGCAAGGGAAAGCACTGATGGGAATCCCATCTTCAGCATTATGGAAATATATATGTTTTTTTCCAAGCTTCAGCAGTGAGGTGCTATATGGAAGACAAAAATAGACATGCTATCTCTGAGCCAAAGTGAACATCTGAACAGCCGGGCAGGGCTTTATTTTGTACCCTGGACAGGCAGCAAGAGAGGGAGGCAGCAGCCAGGGATGGGAGCAGCTGGCTAGGATTAGATTGGGGCTCACCGTCCATTGTTTCTGCACAGTTCAAAGACTGTATAGGTGCTGCTGTCCACACCCTCTGTATTTTAGTCCCCTGGGAGAAAGCTCCCCTCACTCCACTCTGGTCACAGCTCTGCAGCTGGGGGAGAAAGGCAGAGAGAGAAAAGAGGGGTCAGACGCAAGCTGAGTTGGATAAAGCTCTGTTAAATATATTTCCTTTCTCTCCAGGGTCTTGGTGTAGTTCAAATAGGGGTTTGACCCAAAGTAAGGGAAGTGGCTAATTAATTAGATCAGGCCCAAGTCAGTCCAGGCTGGTTACTCAGGCTTGAGATTGAAATGAAATCAGACCCTCATAGAACATCTGATATTTAACAAAACTTAGCTATAGTAACCAAAGGGTGGGAAAAGACATCCAGCAACGTTACAGCCCTGGATCAGGTGGGCACAGCTTCTCTGCCTTCATGATGGTCTATGATCATGATGCCCAGAGAGGTGCCAGGTGACTGCTCACACTTTGGATTTTATGCTTAGGACACCAGAGAACAACATCAGCAGTCAGAGCATTGGGTTCCCTAAACTAATTAAGTATGGAGAATGGTTTCAATCCCTTTGAGGAAAAGCTAGCCTAGCTAATAGGGGACTTCCCCCCTCTACAAGGTGGTTAGATTGGGGTATCCTCTCATATCCCTTCATTCTGGTGCTGCTTAATCTTTATTTTACTATATTTACTTTTTTGAGGGGGGGCTATCAGGGTTAAGTTATTGTCCAGGGTCACACAGCTAGTAAATGTCTGAACCCAGATTTGAACTCACTCCTCCTGCCTCCAGGGCCAGTGATCTATTAACTGCACCACCTGTTCCATTTACTGTTGATTTTTTGGTTTGCCATTCTTTATATTTACAAAATTGTTACTGTGTGTATATTGTTTTCTTGGCTCTATTTACTTCTTTTTGCACCAGTTCATAAATATCTTTCCATGCTTCTCTGTATTTATCACATGCATCATTTCTTTTCTTACATGCATCATTTCTTTTAGCATAATAATATTCTATTATATTCATGTACCACAGTTTGTTTAGTCATTCTTCAATTGATAGGCATCTAAAATGATCCCTTCCATATCGCAGGTGGAAGGAGGAGGTATAGGGGCATGGCACCCCTAGGATCTGGAAAATCTGCATTAAAATTTTTTGGCCCTCTTTTCATACCAGAGGAAAAGTCTGAATTTTTTTCTTTTCTTTTATGGGGTGTTTACAGTACCTTATTGTAAAATTTGGGTTAAGTATTTGTTCATAAGCTACATTATTGAATACTGTACATATGTTTTATGCATTTCTGAGTTTCTAAATTTTTTATGTGTCATCTGCTGGCCTTTGCATGTCATCTGTGGCTTCTGCAAAACTTCCCCCAAATTCCCATTTAATTTATTTTCCCCCCATTTAATTTCTTATACCAACCTGCGATATAGAGAAACCATGATGGGGAAAATCATCATGTGGAAAGGATAACTGTACTTTGTTTCTTATTTTTAGCTTTTACAAAAAAATGCCCTAGATAATTTGGAGTATATGGGGATTTTATTCTTATCAATGGCTTCCTTAGAGTAAAAGACCAGTAATGAAGTCTCTTATTAAAAGGGTATGGACATAGTAGTCACTTTATTTGCCTAATTCCAAATTGTTTTCCAAAATGGTTGTACCACTTCATAGCTCCACCAACAATGTATGAGTGTGCCATCTTCCCACAATCCCTCCATCAGTGACTTGCCATTTTTTGTAATTTTTGTCAATATGCAGGGTATGAGTTGAAACCTCCAGATGTTTTGATTTGCATCACAGTGATTTGGAGCATTTTTTTATATGCTTGTGAACACTTTGCACTGTTTGGGAGAATTGTTCATATCCTTTGGCCATTTGTCTACTGGGGAATGGTGTGTATGAATTATATTTTGGATACCAAACCCTTATCACAGAAACTTGATACAAAGATTTTTTCCCATTCCACCACTTCCTCTTTTATCCTAGATCCATTAATATTGTCTGTGCAGAGACATATCAGTTTCAAGTAATCAAGATTATCTGTTTTATCTTTTGTAATTGCTTCTATCTCCTGTTAAAAATACATCTCTTATCCATATCTGTGAGAGGTATATGATTTGTTTCTCTTATAATTTTAATAGTATAATATTTAATATTAAGGTCACATATCTATTTAGAATATATTGTGGAGTGTGATATAAGGTGCTTTTCTTGTCCAGTCATTTTTCAGTGATATGCAATTCTTTGTGACATCATTTGGGGTTTTCTTGTCAAAGATACTGGAGTGGTTTGCCACTTACTTCTCCAGCTCATTTTCCAGGTGAGGAAACTGAGGCAAATAGGGTTAAGCGACTTGCCCAGGGTCACACAGTAAGTGTCTGAGGCCAGATTTGAACTCAGGAAGGTGAGTCTTCCTGATTCCAGGCCTGGCTCTCTACTGTGCCACTTAGCTTCCTTGATATAAGGTGTTTGGCTAAGCTTAATTTCTGCCAGACTGCTTCCCAGTTTTTCCATCAGTTTTTATCAAATAGGGAGGTTTTTCCCCCTAAATAATTAGGTTTTATGATTTGTCAAACACTGGGTTATTGAGTCTGTTGTTTCTGATCTCTCTATTTCATCAATGCCAGTTGATTTGATGACTACTGATTTAAGATATAGTTTGAGGTGTGGAAGTGCTATCCTCCCTTTGTCCTTACTTCTTTTTATAATTTTCCTTTGACATTCTAGATATTTTTTCCAAAATGAATTTTGTTATTATTTTTCAATCTTTGTAAAGTAGCCTTTTGGTATTTTGATTGATTGGTGTAGCACTAAAATTTTAAATTAATTTTGGATGTGTTGGCATTTTTATTATATTGGCATGTCCTAGCCATGAACACTGAATATTCCTCCTGATATTTAAATTATTCTTTTTTTTTATGAACAAGGCAACTTATTAGTGAATCCGGTGTGGTCTGTCCTAATGTTTCTTGTTGGCAGCAGCCACCTGTCCGGCGATTCTGTCCAGGTCTCTCTGTCCCAGAGGTATCAGCTTCTGGCCCCCATCCTGGTCCTTCTCCACCATCTTGAGGCCTTCCAGGGCCTGCAGGACCCTCCGGGCCACGCTCTCGGAGCCTCTGCTGAAGTGACTGGGCATGACCCCGTTGCGCTGGCGCCCTCCGTAGATCTTGGTCATGGATCCCACCCCTGCCCCGACTCGGAGGTACAAGTGGCGGGGGGTGGAGGCAGCCCGGGTGTAGAACCAGTTCTTGTCATAGGGCGCCAGCTCCTTGTGTTTGGCCAGCTTGACCGTGTCCACCCATTCGGGGACTTTCAGCTTCCCTGACTTTTTCAGGAAGGCGGCCAGGGCCCGGACGAACTCCTGCTGGTTCACGTCCTTCACCGTGACTCCAGGCATCGTGCGGGCTCCGCACGGCCAGCCAGGAAAAAGCTCTTTATTTCTTTAAGGAGCACTTTGCAAATGAATGTACACAAGTCTTTTATGTACTCTGGATGCTCAATCTCCAGATATTTTATGTACTTTGTTACTATTTGAAATTAGATTTCCCTTCCTATTATTGCTTTTGTATTTTGTAATTAGTTCGTGAAGATATATTTTATAGTCTGTAACTTTGCTAAAACTACAAACTTTCTCAATTAGTATCTTTGCTGATTTCCTGGGGTTTTCCAAGTAGACAATCATATCATCAGCAAACAAAGATAGTTTTATTTCCTTTTTATTCCTTTAATTCCTTTCTCTTGTCTTATTGCTATTGCTACCTTTTTTAGGACTATACCAAATAATTGTGGGAAGAATGGGCATCTTTGCTTCACTGGAAAAGGTTCTGGCATATCCCCATTGTAAATGATGTTTGTTTTTGGTTTCAGATAGATTCTTTTTATGATATTTTTAAAAAGTTCCCTCTATGCCTATATTTTATAGTTTTTTTAAATCATAAAAGAGTGTTGTACTTTGTCAAAGGCTTTTTCTGCATCTATTGAGGTAATTGTGTGGTTTGGGATGTTTTGGTTTTTAATATGATTAATTATGTTGACTGTTTTCCTACTGTTGAAGCTTCCTTGTATCCCTGGTATAAATCCCACTTGATCCTAATGAATGATTTCTTGGATAAATTGCTGTAGACTGATAGGATTTTGTTTTAAACTTTTGAGTCAATGTTCATTAATGATATTGGCCTATAGTTTTCTTTCTGTGTTTTATCTTTCCCTGTTTAGGTATTAGGACTATATTTTTCTCATAAAGTGATTCTGGTAGGGTGCTTTCTCAGTTTCTTGAGAATAAATTGTGAAGTCTGGGGACTAAATGTTCTTTAAAAATTTGATAGACAAATTGTTTACTGTCTCAGGGGCAGGGAGGAGGTGAGAAAAGGAGGAAGAAAATTTGGAACTCAAAATTTTAAAAAAGGTTAAAAATTTTCTTTACATGTGATTGGGGGAAAAACAAAATATTATTTTAACAAAGAATGATAGAAATCTGTAAATCCATCAGAATGGGAACTTTTTTCTTTGGCAATTCCTTTGAAACTAGATCCATTTACTTTTTTGAGATCAAGTTATTTAAGATCAATTATGATTCTTTTTTTGTTTGTTTTGTTTTTGTTTTTGTTTTTTGTGGGGCAGTGAGGGTTAAGTGACTTGCCCAGGATCACACAGCTAGTAAGTGTCAAGTGTCTGAGGCCAGATTTGAACTCAGGTCCTCCTGAATCCAGAGCAGGTGCTTTATCCACTGCGCCACCTAGCTGCCCTGATCACTATGATTCTAATGTTCTTCTTTGTCCACTTTTGACTCTGACATGAGCTGTTCTCTGTCTTCCAATAGTGGCCATTGTCCCAGAAGATGGGTTTTACCACAGCTCCAACTCCACATACAGAAGAACTCTGAATAGCCCTTTACCAGATGAACAGTCCCCCTTGCTTGAGGGACAGCCAGGAAGCCATTATGGCTCCCCGAAACCTCACGATCGCTACCACGGGGCCTACATAATCTTCTTCAGCATGGGAATCGGTTCTCTGCTGCCCTGGAACTTCTTTATCACTGCAAAGGAGTATTGGATGTACAAACTGCAGAACTGCTCTTCCCAGGGAGCCTCGGACATTCAGGTAACACCCTTATTCCCAGGAAGTGTTGATTCATGGGCTAGAGAACAGTTACCATGTTAGGAACTCATAGTATGTTCTCTCTCCAAATATCCTGGTTTGGTAAGATAGTTTAGCATCACAGATATCAACTTGAAACAAAGTGATTCTTCAAGTGGCGGGGTCAGGATTCGAACCCAGGTTTAATGGGCAAAGGACTGAGAGTCACCAAACCTGGATTTGAATCTTGGCCCTTCCATTTGATAGGAGATCCCCTTTATTTGGTGTTTTAACGTTTTCCTCCAAGTGCTTTCCTCTAATAACCCTTTGAGGTAGGAAGTACAAGTCTTATTCTTCCCATTTTATAGATGAGGAAAGTTGAGGTTTGGAGAAGGGAAAATAAAACTTGCTGATGATCACATAGCTAATAAGTGGGAAAGCCAGGACTTGAACTCAGATCCTCTGACTCCAAAACCAATGCTCTTTTCACTAGACCCTGTACTTTCCATCTGCATAACCTTGAACCATCATTCAAACTCTTTGGGCCCCATTTTACTCTTTATGAAATGAAGGCATCAGATTAGACTAGATCAGAGATTCCCAACTCTTGGGGAGGGGGTTAAGAAGCTATTTTATTTTTTTCACTTGAAATTAAGGGGGTGGGAGGTGCTGAGGATGACAAGCCACAAGAAGTAGGGAGAGGGTCTTATGTAATAGCACTCCTTCTTTTTCTAGTCCTTGGACATCGCCATACCTAGGAGCCATACCTGGATCCTTAACTCCTTCATCCCATGGCCAATGGGGCATGTGAACCTGGTTTTTAAATATTCATAGGAAGATATGAAGACACATATGTTTAAATTAGAAGTTCTTAACCTGGATTCCACAAACTTCTTCTTCTTCTTCTTCTTCTTCTCTTCTTCTTCTTCTTCTTCTTCTTCTTCTTCTTCTTCTTCCTCTTCCTCTTCTTCTTCTTCTCTTCTTCTTCCTCTTCCTCTTCTTCTTCTTCTTCTTCTTCTTCCTCTTCTTCTTCTTCCTCTTCTTCTTCCTCTTCTTCTTCTTCTTCTTCTTCTTCTTCTTCTTCTTCTCCTCCTCCTCCTCCTCCTCCTCCCCCTCCTCCTCCCCCTCCTCCCCCTCCTCCTCCTCCTCCTCCTCCACTGTATGCCAATATAACTGGTTTGTTTTGTAATCCCATGTGACATATTTAAAAACATGATTCTGGGAAGAGTACATGGGCTGCACCAGACTGTCAGAAGGGTTCACAATCCAAAAAAGTCAGGATCCTGTGCTCTCAAATATTGAGTTGAATCGAGTAAGGTGAAATTCAGTAAGGGATAAATGTAAATCTTACACATGGGTTCAAAAAGTCAATTTCACAAATAGAAGATGGAGCAGACTCGGTTAGGCAGCAGTTCTGGGGGTGTTAATGGACTGAAAACTATAGAGCTATGTGAGTCAGCAGGGTGATGTGTTCGTTTGATTTTGCTTGCATTAAAGGCAGCAGGGAGTGAGGGCACCATCATTCTTGGTCAGACTTTGCTTGGAGTATTGGGTTCAGTTCTTGGCGTCTTGGTTAAGAAGGACTTACATAAGCTGGAGAGGGTACAGAGAAGGACAAACTGGATGGTAAATGACCTTGAGCCCATGTTACATGAGGATCAGCTGAATCAATTGGTGATGTTTAGCCTGGAGAAGAGGAGACTTGGAGATGTGATAATGGTCTTTTAGAACTTCAAGGACTCTCACGAGGCACAACAATTAGATTTGTCCATTTGGCTCTTGTGGGCACTACTAGGAAGAATAGGTGGAAGCTACAAATAAGGGCAGTTGGATGCTGGGCCTGGAGCCATGAATACCCAAATTCAAATTCTTCATCAGACACTTATTGGCTGCGTGTCCCTGGGCAAGTCACGTAACCTCTATCAACTTCGGTTTTCTTATCTATAAAATGGGATGACAGTAGCTTCTATTTCACAAGGTTGTTGTAAGGATCAAGGGAGATGTATTAATTATACATATTAATATACTAAGTTCTCTGAAAACTTAAAATACTATATAAATGCTAGCTATTATTATTATTTTGATTAAATTTCGGGCAAATAGAGTTGTTTGGGGCATCCTGGAGTGAGGAGGACCTGAGTTAAAATCTGGCCTCAGACACTTACTAGCTTTGTGACCCTGGGCAAGTCACTTAACCCCAATTACCTCAACTACCCCCCCCAAATAATTAGAGTTCATAAGTGGAAGTAGAGGTGGTGTGTTCTCCCTCCTTGCAGGTCTCTAAGCAGAGGCTGAATGACCATTTTGGGGGTTTATTGTAGTGAGCCTCCCTTTTGTCTATGGATTGGACTCCATGCTTGCTCAAATCCCTTCTTCTGGGCTTCGAGTTCATCTCTACAGGAAATCTTGGTGTTCCATAGAAGGGGGCTGTGTTCATGGCTAGTTTTCATCCCTGCGGAAAATACTTAGTGTTTTGTGGGAAGATTTATCATTGTTTCTCAGATTATCTAGGATTATTCGCACTCCTGAATTTACCCTTGGAAGGGCTTCCTCTGGTGGGTGGGGCTGGGGTGGATTGATACTCATTTCATCAGAATCCAGAGAAATGCTAGATTCAAACTACCATGTTCTCCTCTTGGAGCTTCCTCTTCTCTTCATCTCTCCCTGCCCCTTATTCTCCTCCTCTTCCTCCTCCTCCTTCATCTTCTCCTTCTCTTTCATGATTTCATTTTTACAGGAAAATTCATAGAAGCTCCCTTTGCTAATGAAGATAAGCAATGTTTTTAATAATCTTGTGTATTTTATTTGATATATCTCAAAACATTATTATAAGTAGGGGTTCATTGTCTTCATCAGATTGTCAAAGGGGTCCTTGACCAAAAAAAGGGTTAAGAACCTATGGTAGGGGCAGCTAGATGGCGCAGTGGATAAAGCACCGGCCCTGGATTCAGGAGTACCTGAGTTCAAATCCGGCCTCAGACACTTAACACTTACTAGCTGTGTGACCCTGGGCAAGTCACTTAACCCCAATTGCCTTACTAAAAAAAAAAAAAAAAAAAAAAAAAGAACCTATGGTAGAGGGGGCAGCTAGGTGGCACAGTGGATAAAGCACCGGCTCTGGATTCAGGAGGACCTGAGTTCAATTCTGGCTTCAGACACTTGACATTTACTAGCTGTGTGACCCTGGGAAAGTCACTTAACACTCATTGCTCCACCAAAACAAAAAAAAAGAAAGAAAGAAAAGAAAGAAAAAGAAAAAAAGAACCTATGATAGAGTATTGGGCCTGGATTTAGTAAGATGAAATTCTATTAGGGATGAATGTATGACTTACAGATGGGATGAAAAAATTCAATTTCACAAGTGCAAGATAGGGGAGGCATTTTGAAGAAAAGCAATTTCTCGTCTTAGAAAGATGCCTGGGGTCACTGAGGAGATAATTACCTTGCCCAGAGTCATCCAGTTAGTATGTACCAAGGGTAAGACTTGAACCCGTGTCTATCTCCCTGGCTCAGAAGCCCATTATGCCCTTCTGCCTCCCCTCCTCATTCCCCTCTTTTCCCCCATAACAGAGTGAGGACAAAGATGCCCCGGACAAGCCCCTGGCATAGCACAAAAAAGCATCTTTGTAATCTTTGCCATTGCAAAGGCAGTATCTAGAAATGGAGCCAAAGGATGAGAGAATGGTTCTTAGGCATCTCCTCAGCTTTGCATCCTTAACTAGTGAAGTCCCAGCTGCCCCCTGGTGGCATGAAGCTGCCCCGTGGTTGAAATACCTTTTTCAGGCAGGGAAACTGAGGTGTTGGTGTTGCCTTGGAAGTGGGATGCAGCCCTGTGCGTGCCCCACATGACCCTTTTAGGTTTCCATAGAAACATGGACTTGACTGAGCTCTTTTATGTCTTGCTTTTATTTACAAGGCATTCCAGCTTTCTGTCATCTTGCCCATTATCCATAAATCACGCATGGTCCTTTTTTTGCTTGATCTGGCAGATCCCAAGGCTGGGCCCATATCTGAGGTCCCCCACCCCTACCCCAGGCTTCACCTGGGAAAGGTGGGATAACCTGGAGTGTTGGGGCTGTGGCACCTGCTTTCAGGATCTTCCCTTCACTTCCCCTCCTCCCCTGGGAAGACATCCACATGGTAGAGGGAGGGGAGATATGGGACAAGGCATCCCTGGGAACCGGCCTCTCGCAAACTGGACGTTTGTTGCTGCCGCTCTCCAAGACTGAACCCTCTCCAGCTCCCAGAATTTAACATTCCACAGCCCTCCTGTGATGCTTTATAGCTTCTTTCCAAGGGCTGGCAGGTGTCGATGTAGTACCTGCTGCAGCATTGAGCCCCTGGCTTTTGGCATCCGAGATGAGAGACTTGTCACCTCTCGATTCATGGGCCAAGCCTTCTGCAGAAAGCATGCTGCTGTGTCTCTCTGCTTCTCCTGCCATTTTTCTTCCCTTAATTCCTCATTCCTGCCACCCTCCCCCCGCTTTGCTTGCTCTCACCCTCTTCCTGATTCTCCTGCAAGACTCGACTAATCTGACACCCTCACCTGAAGGCCACTTTTGGTAGAGATGGGGGAGGAGGAGGGAGTGAAATGATTCCTGTCTCCAGTCACCACCTGCAGCCTGATTAGCTGAGGGTTTACCCACCCCCCCTTGTTTACCCAGAGATGAGTGCTACGTGATGGGGCATACATATTCTTTGGAAATCCAAAGCTGTACAGACATCGTGTCAGCTCAGGGAACCCAGAACATCACCTGGAAGTCTGACTATGGCCCCCTTTCCTCCTGCATCCTCTCAGGCTCCTCCTTTCTACCTAGAACTGCTTGTAGTAGTTGTTTTTAGATGGTTTTAGGGGAAAGTCTTGCTCTCCTATTTCTTCCTTAGTCTCTAGAATGAGAGTCTCTAACGCCCCTTGGTAATTAGGATGGGTTGGTGGGCACAAGGCTAGAAAAAAGTAGAAATTGAAATTGTCGCACCTGTGGCATCTCACTGTCACATGTAACATTCCCACAGAAGGACTACAATAGGTTCTAGGCACTCTGTAGGTGGTCTCCATTCACTCAAAGCAATTCTTCATGAGCTCCCATCAGTGTTTTCACTTTTTCTGTAGTCAGCCAGAGGTCACAATTAGTTAAAAGCAAAAGTACTTAAGGATGTAGCCGGTTAGATTTGTAGTAGAACATTTCCTTCATAAATGCACTCCCTCTATCAGTGAGGACATCTAGCATGCACAGGAACCTTATACAAGGGGTCCTGACATCACAGCACTGTTCTTGCTCGACCTGATCCTCTCTGGGTACTTGTCTTTGCCAGCATATCCCTGCTGGGTAGAGCTCCTTGCTACTGTATTCTGGTCTAATTTCTTCAGGGCTAGTCTTGCCACCTCAGTTTCATTTTGCTAGGGTACAGTGGCTAGAATTTTTGCCAGATAAAAGCAGACTGAGAGTTCTTTTTTCATAGTCACAATACCCAGCTAACAGAAATCAGACAGAGTGCTTCTGGGCTAAAAGTAGATCTTTCCTTTTTTTTTATTCCTGTCAGGGCTAGCGATCAAAGGTTTTGATTTTTGTTGTTGTTATGTGTGAGTACAGGACTTATGGTTAGCTACTCTTGTATATCCTCAATCTCTGGCTTAGATGCAGATGAATTTTAGTTAGGACTGAAGGAGGCCAGTGAGTATTCTCCATCCACCTTGCCCACATTTCTGCCTTTATTATGTATACATGTTAGCAGCAAAGGCTGAGTACTTGATGCTGCATTCTAGCCAAAGAAAATCTCAGTATCTATATCAGATTATAATACATAGTATAGTTGTTGTATTTCATGGTGCCTCCCACCCAGAGTCACTCAGTGATTGAAGAGATGGGTAGTGGATTGGCTGAATCTTTGTATGCTCGGAGTGATTACCTTTCTGGAGAGAAGTGTAAAGTTGGCATGCCTTAACAAGTGGTGTTTGCAGGAGGAGGAAATTGTCAGTCCCAGGTCTAGTGTGGTTTAATGGTTCCCACAGGGTCTTGGATGATTCACCAGGAATTGAGCTCGTTCAGTTTGCTAAGTGTATTTGTGTGGGCTCATTCAATTTGGTGTAAGAAAAACCTTCCTAACATTGAGAAATACTGAAAAATTGAATGCCACCCCACCCAGTGGTGCCCCTCTCACCAGATGTTTTCAGAGGATGGCTGGATGAACATTTGGGAAGGTGTTATAGATGGGGCTCTGGTTCCTCCAAAGGCTGGACAAAATGACATCCAAGATCTTTCCAGCTCTGAGATTCTGTTTTTCTGGGAGGAGAACAGTTCCAGAAAGATGTGCTGAACTTCAGAAAGGCTTTGGTGAATTACACATGTGTCTCCCCCTAAATGAGAGTCAAAATGAAGGAGTCCTAACCACATGGCTGGGAACAAAGATCCAGCTGCCTCAATACAAAATGAAAGCAAGGAAGATTGTATCATCTGAACACATGACTCAAAAGGGTGACCTTTACACGTAGCAAAAACAGAGCCTGATTCTAGGATGAAGAGTCAGACAGATGAGTGAAGGCCTCCTGTCAAGGATCATCTGACTCTAGTTAAAAGAGAGAGTAAGAGGAAGTAGGGAATTACTTAGTCAAGAGTCATGAAGGAGGGGCAGCTAGGTGGCGCAGTGGATAAAGCACCGGCCCTGGATTCAGGAGTACCTGAGTTCAAATCCGGCCTCAGACACTTGACACTTACTAGCTGTGTGACCCTGGGCAAGTCACTTAACCCCCATTGCCCCGCAAAAACAAAAAAAAGAGTCATGAAGACTGTTGGATGTCTTACCAAAAGGTTATTATACTGAGTTTGATGATCAGATGTTTTCCATTATACTGAGCTACCTCCAAAATGGAATTAAATGAAGCAGGAGGATTTAGGTTAGATACAAGGCAGTTGTTCATAGCAGTTATTAAAGGAAAGATTAGGATAGATTCTAATGCCTTAGTTTGCTTTTGGAAGGGATCTCAAACCAATACCTGAAGCAGGAGGCCCTGTCTGCATCCTCCTCCCTCCCCATCTCCATCAGAAATGGTCTTCAGGTGAGGGGGTCAGATTAGTGAAGTCTTGCAGGAAAGTCAGGAAGAGGGTCAGAGCGGCTAAGTTTATAGCCTGGCATGGCAGGGTAGTGAGAAGACCCTCTATCACAATGGATACTTTTCTCCTCTTGCCTTCCCTTTGCCCCTGCCCCTGCCCCTGGGTTATCCAGATCCCACCCCAACTGCTTGGCAGCTCATGAGGATTTGATGAGATGGGAGTCTTTAACCCAGCCTCCTAAGTTCCTCCAGATCTTACCATATGCCTTGCCTCCATGCCTGTCAGAAGCTCAGGGACAGTCATCTGAGCTCAGGATGGAACCTGAGTTCGCCTGAGCCTGGCTGTGGGCTCTGCCTTTGCACCATCAGGAATTCCAGGCCTTGCCAAATGTTTTCTGGTCACACTTTCTTTTATGTGCTGTTTCTGCCAATCAGATAAGCTCCTTGAGAGAAGGGACTATCGTGCCTTTTATCTGTGTGTCCTAAACTCTTTTAAGGTATTGTGTACACAGTAAGCATGCTTTTCCATCCATTTCACTTTTCATACTGTTGTGGCTTGAAGACTTCCAGAGATGTGAACTCACTACCTCCCAGGGCATCTGATTCCATTTTGGGGCAGCTGTGATTGTCAGAAAGCCTTTCCTCACACTTTACCCAAATCTACCCCGCTGTCATTTCTGCCCTTTGTGGCCAAGAAGACCAAATCTAATCTCTTCCATATGTCAGCTTTTCTTATATATCAAGACTGTCCCTAAATCTTCTCTTCCTCAGGACAGATATCCCCTAATTCCTTCAAGCAATTCCCTGGTGGCTTGGTTTGGTCTCCCTCACCATCTAAGGTACCTTTCTCCAGATGCTCCCCAGCTTGTCAGTCTTCCCCTCAAACTGAATTCGGAGGCAGAGGGATGAACTAGAAGACCACTAGCGTGATCCGACACTTCAGTGTTTAAATCTGTGCCAATAACACTAGGGCTGGTGCAAATGTTGACAGGTTGAGATTTCTTCTAACTTGAACGCCGCCGCTGCAGCAAGCTTTCCACATCTGTTGATCAAGGAGTTTTCATCTTCCATTTTGCTTTGATTAACTCATCAAGACAGTTCATGCTGTCCTGTCTAATCCATCAGGTGCCTTGGCTGTGATTGGCTTTGAGAGGAACATTAGGTACCTTCTTTGGGGACAGACAGATGCTCTCCTTTTGGGGGAAGGAAGGCGTGTGTTTGATGTTCAGTGAGCAAGGATCCGCCGAAGCACAGCGGAGGTGCTTGATACACAGAAGGAACACTTAAGCCCTTTCTCTTTTCCTTAACTCATTTCACAGGCTCCAGGAACAAGAACAATGACGACCTAATAGATACTAAGGACACGTTAACTCCAGGGGTGACTGAGAGCAAGAATAAGTAAGGCAGTAAATTGAATGAAGGATAATCCTGCCTGGTTCTCAGAATGCTGAACTGGCAGCACCCTGGTCCATTCCTAAGCCATGATGTCATGTTACTGTATGACCTTGGACAAGTTGATCAACTTCTCTGTGACCCCTTACTTACATTCTTTGCTTCTGGCGATTTTTGAGAACTGTAATAATGACTTTGCTGTCTTTTCCTATGCCCACTTCTTTATTCTGCGTGCAGCAGGTGCCTGAGAAATGTACACTGGCTAAATTGATCAAGGTTCAAGGATTTGAGGATATTTATCCTGGAAAAGAGAAGATTTAAAAGGGGATATGATCACTTTCCCTCAGATATTTCATAGGTTGAACTGGCATTGTTCAAGAATTTCGCCCCAAGGTAGGATCTTTATCAAAGATTGCTTTACCAATTATGGACTGATTATAGAGGGCATGAGGGTAGAGAAGCTTGAAGCAGATAAGCTACAAGACGGGGCAGCTGTTGGAAATGTGATCAGCGAAGAAAGGAGAGAACAGAAGAGAAAGGAAAAGGTGAGGAGCCGTAAGTTCCATTTCCACTTAGGTCCATTTCTTTTCCTTTTCTCTGGGGCAATGAGGGTTAAATGACTTGCCCAGGGTCACACAGCTAGTAAGTGTCAAGTGCACTTAGGTCCATTTCAAAACTTCTGTTTATATTAGGACTTTTAGCAGAAGTCTATTAACAAAGACAAAGACAGCTGAGCAAGCATGCATCTGCTCTGGGGGAAAAAGGCCTGCTATAAATAATGCCTTGTGTAGGGGTCCCAATAACAGAGCCTGAAACAAATTGGCATGGGAAGCAGACAGCTTACTGTGGCAGTTAAGCCACAAGTTAGCTACAAAAATGAAACAAGAGAACAAAAACCTGAGGATCTTGTTTCTTGCAAATATGGAGGACAAGAGGAATTGTTTTCAGAGACGCTCAGGGAGTGTTCTGAGTTTCTGTTTCTCCCAGGGCCAGGTAAAAATGTCTATGTACAGAGTAGAAGTTCATCTCCTCATTAGAGCCAAAGGTGAAAGGTTTGGAGGAGGGAATTCATCTTCTAGGTTATCAAGGAGCCTGAGGAATTTCTTTAAAGAATGGAAGAAGTTAGGGGGCAGCTAGGTGGTGAGGTGGATAAAGCACTGGCCCTGGATTCAGTATGACCTGAGCTCAAATCTGGCCTCAGACACTTGACACTTACTAGCTGTGTGACCTTGGGCAAGTCACTTAACCCTCATTGCCCTACAACAAAAAACAACAAAAACAAGAATGGAAGAAGTGATTCAAAGGGAGAATTTTTAACACTGCTTCTCTTATTACTGTTCTCGTTTGTCTCTTAGTACAGTGCCTGGTGTATAGGGTGTGCTTAATAAATGCTTATCAACTTGTTGCCACGTGAAGGTTAGAACCAAAGAAGACAAATAAGGATTTAGGAAGAAAAGAGCTTATTAAGAAGATGGTCTGTGAGATGGGATTTGGACTTTTTCAGCCATGACGTAATATGTAGGAATGACAGGCTCTTGGCCAGGGATGAAGCACACCTGACAAGGCATGGCAAAAACATAGATGCTTGCAGGACTGTGAATCTGACAGTAGAAAGTGAAGGAGAAAACTGCCTGTATACTCTGCCGTTGGGTAACACAGAGCATAGCAGGTATGACAAAGGAGGAAGAATATTAATAGAGAAGACTGGTAATTAACAAGAGACAGTATCCAAGAAGGGAGCCAGCCTCAGGTGTGTGTGTGTGTGTGTGTGTGTGTGTGTGAGAGAGAGAGAGACAGAGAGAGAGACAGAGAGAGAGAGACAGAGAGAGAGAGACAGAGAGAGATAGAGACAGAGAGAGAGAGAGAGACAGAGACAGAGACAGAGACAGAGACAGAGATGGGGGGGAGGGAGGGAGGAAGTAATGGAAGTTTGGGAGGGAAAAAAAGGTGGTCAGGTATTTAAATACCTAGACAAAACTTTTTTTTAATATGGACTTAATAACTAGTTAAATAAGCATTTCTGTGTAGCAAGTAAAACAGAAAAAAACACTTGTATGTGAAATTGCAATTCTGTTGTGAGTTTACTTTTTAAGGAATAAACACAATTTACAAAGCTTTTATACACACACACACACACACACACATACTTGAACAACATGTAGAAAGTAAATAATTTAAAGTCTAGATTTTATGTATTTTTTTCTTCCAGACCTATGATTTTTATCAGTGTAGGGCAAGCCTAATGTGGAAATGTTCTCCACCAATTCAAATCAACATGTCTTCTGTAACTTATAGTCCTAGAGAGTTATTTAGGGCCACTGAGAGGTGAAGTGGCTTGTCTCTAGTTCCCCATCATCATGTTTCAGAAGTAGGATTTGAACCTAGGTCTTCCTAACTCCAAGGCCAGCCCTCCTAAGCCTCATCACTTCCCATAGATCTTAATGCAAGGAGGCAAATTTCATTTTATAGGTATCCTTGAGACTTGGATGGGATTCAGGAATGGGCTATGGCTACAAAATATAGAATTCAAACAGCACAGAATAGATTAAAAGAAGTGGTGGAATAGCATTGTATAAAAAGAAAATATTAATTTGAGGAAGTCTAGGAACTAGAAGGGGGAAGATAAAGATCATATCAGTAAAAATAAATGGAGGAAAAAAAGAGAAGCATTTTCTTGTGGTTCTATATTACAGACCACTTGGCCAAAAGGAGGAAATAAATGTGGAGTTAATGAAATAGATCACAGACTTGTTTTGATCATTATGATGACAGACTTTAATTAGTCTAACATATGCTGTAGTTTCAGCCAAAAGTTGAGCAACTTATCCATTCTTGACTCAAGAGATAGGAAACAAGATGGAGATTACCTATTCTAGACCTAGTGTCATGGAATCACATCATTGTAGATTTAGAGCCCTTATAGGAACTGTAGATATCATGTAGTCCATTGCACCTCCTTTAACATATTAAGAAACTGAAGCCCACAGTGACCTGCCTGGGGTCAAACAAGATAATAAGTAACAGCTGAAATTGAACTCAGGCCCTCTGACTCCAAATCTTGATGGTGACCAATGAAGAGTAAATTGGTTGGAAGGAATTGACAGTTTCTTTGTAAAGTCCTCTTAAGAAAATGAATCCAGGGGCAGCTAGCTGGCGCAGTGGATAGAGCACTGGCTCTGGAGTCAGGAATACCTGAGTTCAAATCCGGCCTCAGACACTTAACACTTACTAGCTGTGTGACCCTGGGCAAGTCACTTAACCCCAATTACCTCACTAAAACAAAATGAATCCAGGTATGGTTTGGTACACACTTGAAATTTGGGGAGAGTTGATTTCAGAGTACAAAGAAAGAACAAGTAGAATTCCATGGCTTAACATTCTACCCATCCGTCCCTCATGAGGTTAGTTCATCAAGCCTAGGTAGACAATATCCCAGGGTACTGAGAAAAAAATTGGCCAGTGTGATTGCTTTGATGCTATTTGTGATTTATGAAAAAATGATGGCGGGGGGGGGGGAGTCTTGACAGAAGTGATGGACTAGAGGAACAGAATGAGACATCCACCTTGGGATGTGGCCATTGGGTTGATTTACTTTGCTTGACTTGTTTGTTACAAGGGACGGCTTCTATTTGGAAGGATGTGCACTAGAAGTAAGGAAGGGAGGGAAAAGAAGGAAGCAAGAGAGAGAAAGAGGAGAGAGGAGAAGGAAGGAAGGAGAGAAAAGAACATTAATACAATATTTTTAAATACCCACAAAATTCATGGCGAACAAGAGTATGGCTGGATAAATGTTAATACTGACTTTGAAAAAGAAAGGCAATAGAATATTCATATTATAGGCCAGCAGACTTGATTTTAATTCCTAGAAAATGTTTAGTACATATTTTGTTTTTATATCACCTTCATTTCTTTTCTTTTCTCTTTTTTTGGTGAGGCAATTGGGATTAAGTGACCTGCCCAGGGTCACACAGCTAGTGTCAAGTGTCTGAGGCCGGATTTGAACTCAGGTCTTCCTGACTCCAGGGCCAGTGCTCAATCCACTGCACCACCTAGCTTCCCCTCACCTTCATTTCTAAATATTTATCTCCCCCATCTCCAATAATCAAAAACCAAAAAGAAGTTCAGCCAAAGTAACCAACAAACCAACTTTGATAGTTATATGCAACATTTCCCACTAGTATTCCCCCACATCTCCATTTTCTCATCTTTCCTTTGGGACCAAATTCAGTCATTATAAGTACACAACATTCAGGCTTTTAAGAGTTTGTTTTGTCTAGAATTCTTTATTAAGGAAAGACAAAATGGTACAGTGGAAAGAACTCTCAGTTTCAATTTAGTGTCAGGACCTGGGCCTGAATCTTAATTTGCTACTATCTATGTGACCTCTCTCTTTTCCTAGTCTCTCCAGCTTCAAATAGTTTCCCCTTTTCCATTTGCTCTATATATCTTGTGGGTGTGTGCATAAGCGCATGTGTGTGTGTGTTCAGTCATTTTAAAGTTGTGTCTGACTCTCCATAACCTCATTTGGGGTTTTCTTGGAAAAGATACTGAAGTGGTTTGCCATTTCCTTCTCCAGCTCATTTGAAAGATGAGGAAAATGAGGCAAACAGGCTTAAGTGATGTGATGTTTAAAATCTAAATGTGTGACTAAAGTCTAATGTGTGGTTGCCTTAAATTAGAAGCTTATAGCACCAGTCTTTGGGCATTAAGCATTTATTAAAATATATTAGGGGTTAGTAAAAAGAACACGTGGAGTTCAGAAAGTTTAAGAAAAGTCCATCTCCCCTGGCCTGCCACCACTACCTCAACCTCCAACTGAAAGAAGGATCCCTCGTTCTCCCCAAGTGAAAACTGTGGACTGCAAGAGGGGCAGTCCCCTCACACACAGCTCCAAGCTAATTGGCTGGTAGCATTAATTGACATGACTTACAGGCAGTTCTATGAATAGATGTAACTTCAGGATGCTAGTCACATGCTTTCTCCTCGGGGGGCATTGCCCAGGTTCTCACAATGTCTTTCTCAGAAGGGGAGGGTGGCACCCTGATTCTCACACTCCCCCCTGTGCTTCACGAAGAAACATTGTTTCCTTACATGAAATAATAGCATTACTGATGCTTATGACTAACAAAGTAAAGGCAATGAAAAGAGAGAGAAAAAAAATTGAGCGATGCATTAACAAAAGCTAAAGGGGGCACTCCCCTTTTAGCAGGTGGACATTACAAACAGAGAAAAACTAAAGGGGGCACTCCCCTTTAATAAGTGGTCATTGTCATGATTGGAATGACTCCACCTGCTGGAGATTTACTGTAGGAAAGCTCCACCATGAGGAGAAAGTGTCTGAGGGCAAGCCATGCGGTCAGGTCCTTAGCATCAGGAAGTGATGTTTGCTCGTGGGTACTGTCTATCAAAACTACCAGCCAATTAGCTTGGAGCTGTGTGTGCTCGGGTGGAGGGGATATGCTCAGTTTCACAGTTGGATGATGGGGTCTCTTAGAAATAGTTAGATTTTACCTTTCTCTCTGATCCTAATGCTCTTTAATAAATACTTAAATAGTCTTGCTAAAGCTTATATTTTATTGGTGACCACTCATTAGATTTTAGATAGTATAGCTAGAATTTTAGCCCCTTACATCATTATAAACAGTTTATACAATGGGGAAAAGGAAAACAGGAAAATGTCCATTTAAGTCTTTGGAAGTCTTTTCTCAGATGATTCTTGGGATGTTCTCTGGGTATGGTTGTGGAATGAAAGTCTTTCAGGTGTGGATACTGATGATCAAGACTAGCAAGTCTTAGCTATAGAGGTTTTGTTGTTTTTTTTTTTTTTTTTTTGTTAGGCAATTGGGGTTAAGTGACTTACCCAGGGTCACACAGCTAGTAAGTGTCAAGTGTCTGAGGCTGGATTTGAACTCAGGCACTCCTGACTTCAGGGCCAGTGCTCTATCCACCGTGCCACCTAGCCGCCCCAGCTATAGAGTTTTGAATATCATTGTAAAGTCCCTCAGGTGTTTCAGATACTGGTAATCAGCTGGGAAATTTTCCTACAAAATTGAGCTTAACACAACTTTAAATAGCTTTGCCAGTAATCAAATAAAACAATGAGAGTTCTCAAAAACATGTCTAAGGAAATTCAGAATCTTTTAGAGATTTTATAATTATTGTCCAGCTGTTACATATGAAACAGTGATTAGCCCAGGGTCATACAACTAGTAAGTGTCTACAGCTAGATTTAAGCTCAGGAAGATGAGTCTTCCTGACTCCAGGCCTGGTGCTTTATGCACTGCAGAGCCACCTAGCTGCCCTTATCTTGTGCTGCCCTTATCTTGTGCTGCCCTTATTTATATTAGAATGTGAGCTCCTCAGGGCAGAGATTCTTTTTACCTTTGTAAAAAGACATAGTGCCTGGCCAATATAGATTTTTTTTGTTGATTGATTGACACATTACATAACTTCTCCAGATGTCAGTTTCTTCATTTGTGAAATGAAGGGTTAGATAAGATGGTCTCTTAGGTCACTTCTAGTTATACATGCTCCTGAGATCCTCAGGGTTGAAAGGCACCTAATGAGGGGACCAGGGAACATCAGGAGTCAGTATGACTTGAATAACAGCTCAGGCCAGATTGACCTCATGCCCTTCTTTGACAGGATTCCTAGATTGGTAGATCAGGTGAATTCCTTAGATAAAACAAAGCATTTGACAAACTCCATCTTGCTGCTTCTGTGGAGAAAATGGTTTTCTCTGGCCTGTCTCCCATGTCTGGAACACACTCTTTCAGCTCTCCCTTACTGACTTCCCTAGTTTCCTTTACATTCCAACTAAAATCCCATATTTTATTATAAGCCTTTCCCAACTCCTCTTAATTCTAGTTCCTTCCCTTTATGAATTATTTCCTATTTATTCTATATATAGCTCACTTTGTATATATTTGTTTTTATGTCCTCTCCCCCATTGGATTATAAGCTCCTTGAGAGTAGGGAATGTCTTTCCCTCTTTTTGCATCTTCCATGCTTAGCACAGTGGCTTATAGTAGGTATTTAATAAATGTTTACTTATTGATTATTAATATTTTGTAAATTCAGATCTAGTTGAATGCTCAGACTTAGAAAAGCAGTTGTTAAGGGGCCTATGTTAATAGTGATGACTATTTCCATTGGATAAACCAAGGTCTCTGTCCTTGGCTCTGTGCTATTTAACATTTTCATCAATGACTTGGGAATAGGTGGCATGCTTATCAGATTTGGGGGAAAGAGAAAACACATTGGATAACAGGGTTGGGGTCCACAAAGGATCCTCATAGACCAAAAAATTGGCAGAATCTATTACAGTGAAATTAAATAGAGGTAAATGTAAAGTCCTTTGTTGGGGCTCAAAAAAGTGAATTTCACAAATACAGAATGAGAGAGGTGTGCCAAGGTAATAGTCTCTGTGAAAAAAGATCTGGAGGTTTTAGCAGATTGTAAAATCAATAAGTGTCCAGTGTGATATGGCAGCAGAAGAGTCAATAGAGTCTTAGGCTGCATTAACAAGAGGCACAAACTCAAGGGTTGATAGCATGGATATGTTTTTTCTTCGGCAGACCACATATGAAATATTGTGTTGGGTATGACTTTCTTCATTTCTTCTTTTTTTTTAAAAAAACTTTTTTATCGTCCTTTGTTTTTAACGTCACCTTTAACTCCCAACATATGCCTCCCCAGCCAGAGAACCATCTCTTTTAATAAAGAATAAAAATGAAAGAAGAAAATCAGAACTAACCAACATTTTAACTGAATCTGACAATACTACACCTCTAACCCCCTCCCTTCTCCTTGCAAAAAAGGGGGAAGGTTCACCACTTTATCTTTTCTTCCCAAACAAGATTGGTTATTGTAATGTTTTAGTTTCTATTTTTTTGTTTTTTCCCTTTCTATTGTTGTAGTTACTGTGTATATTGTCTTTCTTGTTCTGCTTACTTTACTTCGTATCAGTTGTATGTTTTCTCAGGCTTTTTGCTAGTCTTTCTATTTGTCATTTTGTTATTTATCACACGGTAATTGTTGTTATTTTAGTGCATTCATATATTCAAATTTGTTTAACTATCCCTTCATCAATGAGCACACTGTTTATTTCTAGGTTTTTGCTATTACAAACAATGATGCTGTGTTTTAATACATATGGAACTTTTCTTTGACTTCCTTGGGATTTATTTGTTGTTCAATTGTGTCTGACCCTCCATGACTCCATTT
>NC_057862.1:51044479-51071979 GCF_019393635.1 Dromiciops gliroides
AGAAAACCATAAATTAACATTATGTATGTTATATTGTATTTAGGCCGCTAGGTGATGGAATAGAGCACCTGGGCTATGGACTCAGAAAGACTCATCTTACTGAGTTCAAACCCAGCCTCAGATACATCCTACCTATGTGGCCCTGGGCAAGTCACTTAACCCTGTTGCCTTCAATTTCCTCATGTGTAAAATGAGCAGATCACACTGTGTCTTTGCAAAAACCAAAAACCCAAATGAATTCACAGAGTTAGACATGACTGAATAACAATATTTTTTTAATTTTGATAGACATTTGCCAATTACATTTTAATCTGGTTCAGAGCACTCCTGCACCCCTTATGGGCTATGAGTTTAGCATCTCTGAGGTGTTACTTGAGTTGTATCTTGAAGGAAAAGAGTGATTCTGGGAGGTGGAGGGGAGAAAGAAGGGCATTCTGGGCATGGAGACCTGCCAGACAAAGGTCTGGTGATAGAAGATGGAGTGTCCTGTGTGAAGAACAGAGAAGGCCAGTCTGGCTGTACTGAATAGTGTGGGAGGGAGAAAAATATTCATTGAAGTTGGAAAGAAATTGGGGCCAGAGGAGTTTATATTTGTTTCTAGAGGCAATAGGGTGCTACTGGTGTTTACTGAGTAGGGAAGCAGTCCTGTGTTTGGGAAGAGACCCGAGAGACTAATGAGAAGTGGGTGCAAAAATTAAGATGAGAGGTGATACCTGGGGGGCCATGGATTTCCATCTGGGAAGGACTTCATCCCTCTATCTAGTCCTTTATCTTACAGATGAGGTTAACTTGCCACAGGTCCCAGAGGTCAGAAGCCAAAGGTGGGATCCGAACCCAGATCCTCTGAGTCTCTCCACCATGGGGGTCGTGTGAGTCAGGTGGAGTTGTTTGTGAATGATGTTGTGGAATATACAAGTGTAAGACATGGGCTCTGCCCTCAGGGAGCTTAGTTAGACTCCAGTTGGGGCGATGTTCCCATGATCTTGGCACCCACCTCTCAGACAGAAGATATTGTCTTCCAGGAATGGATGGCACAAGAACATTTTAACCCCGTGACCTTTCTTCCATCATCACCAGGCAGCAGTTTTTGGAACAATCACAAACGGACCATTGACTGCTCTGAGTTGTCTGGATTTGTTTCATAGAGACAAGGGGCTTATGTTTGCCATTGTGTACATGTCATGGAGGTTAATGAAGGGAGTGGGGGCACAGTGAAAGGCTGTGAACCAGCCCCTCGACCCCTAAGTTCCTGATGAAGGGGCTGATGAATGCAAGGTCTACAAAAAGAATTCTCAGGCTGATGGGGGTTTGGGCAATTCAATTCTTAAATGAATGAGTGTGGTCTGCTGAGAGATGGATTCCCAAGCTGAAGACTCTAATCTGGCTTTGATTACAATGGACAAAACTCACCTTTTTCTTTCCTGTTTCCTTTCATTTCTTCATCTCTGATTCCTTACAGTGCACTTAGATCTCTGACTCCATTTGGGCACTTGTTGAGACCTTTGCTAATAATTATCCATGTTTTAGGTTCTGTTTGTTTACCAGGTTCTGAACCTCAGCCCCAGTCAGGTAACCTCTGACACCTGCCTCCATCCTTCCAACCTCTATTGCGATTTAGCCTCGTCTAATGCCTACCTAGTCCTTTAAGACTTACTCCTGCATCTCCCAGTCCTGGGACCTGGCTTGGTAACGGGCCACAGACATTTACATAGATGTATGTTACAGACATTATCTCATTGAACTCTCATGACAGTTCCATGAGGGAGATATTCCAAGTGTTTGGTGTGTGTGTCTGTGATTTCCTCTTTGTAGGGAGGCCCCACTGAGGAAACCCCACCCCCTGTCCCTGCAGAGTGGCAGCTCTCCTTGGACTTCTTGGCTTAAAGTGCTGCTTGGACTTCTAAGAGTTTAAGTGACTTACCTAGGTTTACCCACAACTAGCAGGTGTCTGAGGTGGGATTTGAACCCATATTCTCCTGCTCCTCCAGTTTAGCTCTCCATCTACAATTCATTCCATGCTGCTTCATCCTACAGGCGCTTTATAGATAAGGCAACAGAGACCCTGAAAGGTCGGCCAACTTATCCTTGATCAGAAGAGCAGTGATTGAACCCAACTTTTCCTGACTCTGAGTTTATCCCCCCCCTGCATTGTGTCACAGTCCCCAAAACCCAAATGCCACCCATTTCCTGGTGTTACACAAGCCCTTTTTGCTTCTCTTGTCACCTCTGACCCCCCTGCAGGTCCCCTCTCCTACCACTTCATTGTGCTAAATTTAGAGTAAAAGAACTTGGGTTCAAACCCGAGTTTTGCCATAAATTACCTCTCTGACTTTGTCACCTGGTCACTTAACACCCCTGGGACTCAGTTTCCTCATCTGTTAAAAAAATGAAGGGATGACCCTGATGACCTTTAAAGACCCCAGCAGCTCTCAGCCTTTGATCCTGTGATTGTCCAGGCAGGGCATCTGAACCAGTTGCCTTTGCCAGGGGAGCTGGGCAATGCCTGGCCTTGGAGTTGCTCATCAGCCAGGGCTTCAGGGCAAGAGAGCACTTCTCTTGCTCTGTCATCAGGAGCAGAGGACTTGGCTCTCCAAAAGCAAGTTTGCTACCACAAACTCTTTCTGGCTCCAGCCTGCTTGCTGCTGCTAATTTCATGCCCCTGTGATCCAGGTAATGCTCTGCTGCCTTGAGCCGCCACCCCCGGCTGGAATTGCTTTTTTTCACCCAGCAGGAGCCCAGCTGCCTTTGCTGCCGAGTTCTCGAGGCGGCAGCTGAACAAAAGGTCTTTTGCAGAAACCACTCCGAGGCTCGGGGGCCCGAATCTGCTGCAGCTCATGACTAATTTGCTACAGTTTTTAAAAAGTGCCCAAATGGCATTCAATGGCTAGAAAGCCAAACCGGGGTCTGCCAGAGATAAACTGGCTAATTTCAGACCCAGTTCCCCCTTCCCCAAATCTCTTTACCTGGCCTCCAAACCTGGAATTAAATTCTTCTGGAGGAGACCCTTAGCACAAGGTCTCTCAGCACGGGCAGAGGAGAGAAAATGTTCCTTGTCATAAAATGGGACTAAAATCTGGCCAGCTGGCTTTAGTGGATTTTTAAATTGTGTTTGAAAATGAGTCACTCCTTTTCCCCCTGGTATCCATGAGCCAGACTGGAGTTTTACAAATGAAAACGAGTTTCTTCATCAGTATCTTAAATTTATTAAGCGTCCCAGGGTCCTGGGTCCCATACAGCTTGTATCACAGACGTGACCCCGTAATCTGGGAATTGCCATTCAGCCGGAATGTATTAGGAAGCCCCCTGGGGCAGAGCCTGGCCCCTGGGGTTCCTGTAGGGAATGCTTCAGTATTCCCATAACAAGGGCCGTTACTGGGAAATGCTCCATTAACCCAGAGAGATTTTGGAGAGCCCAAGCCCTCGGGATACATTTCGAATTGGAACAAGCCTTTGAGGTTTGCTAAGAGATCATCCATTTAGTCCAATCCTCTCTTTCTGGAGGTGGCAAAGAAGGGTTAGGTGACTTGCCCAGGGAGATTCCACCCCAGATCCTCTAGTTCCAAATTCAGGCTTTTCCCCATTGCGCTTTGTGAAAGTTTATGTTTAGTTGTGTTTAACGTGGTTCATTCAGTGTGAACTTAAAGGCTTTCATTACATTGTTGGTCTGGAGAGAGGCTGCCCTTCACCAGTGAGATCTCATTGAAAGGAAAATGATGTATAGGTGTACATTGAAAATTAATTATCCCAAATTGCCACATTACAAACTCATATTTCCTATGAAATATTTGGCAATGGGTTTTTCAAATAAATGTTTGATTCACCCAACCCCCACCTTCCCACCCACTGCCCGCCCCCCCCCACATACACCCCCCCACACCCCCACACACACTCTACCCTGCCCCCATTGCTTTCTTTAGCGTCACCACCTTGGTTGGCAATCTCTTACTCAGGGCTGATCATAGACCTCGCTTGAGTTTTGTGTAAGGGCCTCCATGAAGACCAGTATGGCAGTTCTCAGTGGCCACCACAAGTAGACACAGTTTTCTTTCTTTCTTTCTTTCTTTCTTTCTTTCTTTCTTTCTTTCTTTCTTTCTTTCTTTCTTTCTTTCTTTCTTTCTTTCTTTCTTCCTTCCTTCCTTCCTTCCTTCCTTCCTTCCTTCCTTCCTTCCTTCCTTCCTTCCTTCCTTCCTTCCTTCCTTCCTTCCTTCCTTCCTTCCTTCCTTTCTTTTTGATGAGGCAGTTGGGGTTAAGTGACTTGCCCAGGGTCACATAGCTAGTAAGTGTCAAGTGTCTGAGGCTGGATTTGAACTCAGATCCTCCTGAATCCAGGGTCCAGTGCTTTATCTGCTGCACCACCTAGCTGCTCCGCACAGTTTTCTTAAATGTAAAAAGGAAACTCAAACCTGGAAGGATAAAGAAACATTTACAGAGCATTGCACAGTGTAGTCCTGGTCTCTCTCATAGGACAGAGTCATCCATGTAGAGCTGGAAGGAGCCTAAGAGGCCCCTCTGGACCACTAGGTGGTGATGTGAATAGAGTGCTGGACCTGGAGTCAAGAAGACTTAAGTTCAAATCCATCCTCAGGTATGTACAATCTGTGTGAGCCTTTGCACTGTCACTTAACCTCTGTCTGCCTCAGTTTCCATAACTGTAAAATGGGGACAGTAATAGCATCTACCGCCTGCTGGCTGTTGTGAGGATCAAATGAGCTGATATTAGTGAAGTGCCCTCTTCCTCCCCGACCATCTGCTCCAACATTCTCATTTTACAGATGAGGGGAGCTCTCATGGACATTTAGCTCACACATTCTAGGCAATCACATGAGTTAACACAAAAACCTTTGAAGTCTGTAATACAGAGTATGGTTATTCTTTCAAAGGCATGACAGATGACCTTTGACCTTCAAGGTTATCCTTCCTCGGGAAACCAGTGCATTGAAAATAGAAGATAATACCAGGTCATTCCAGGGCATCATCATAGGAGCATGTATATTCGCAAAGAAATTAGATTTAAACAATTGGAAAAGAGGGAAAGAAGGATATTTACTGTAGCAGCTTGTCTTTGAGGTGTTCAGAAAGGGGACAAATCCTTCCTCTTTGTCTTCTGTGGAATTGACTGGGGAACATGTTTTTTTACTGGGTGCCTGAGGACCAGTGTCCTCAGAATCCCACCAGACTTCTGCCCCATCTTCAAGCCTTCCATCGAGCCAAGTGGGTATCAGGGGTTTGTCAAAGAAAGTCTCAAGGAGATGATCCAATGAGTGATCCACCCCTCCCCCTGAACAAAATACTATCAATAGCAAAGTAGCCATCCTGGCAGAGATTAAAACAAAAGTGATAACAGATCTTGTTGGGTAAGGAATCTGAGGCATTTGTCCTGGGTCACATATCAAGGTAGTTCAGAGAATCCTAGTCAGAGAAACAAAAGGGACCTTAGACACCACCTAATCCAACTCATTCTTTTGTTAAATTTTATGTTTTTTGTAAATTTTAAAATTCATTTAAAACTGAAATACAAAATGAGAAAAGGGGAAAAAAGAATATTGCCATATACACAGCATTACATGAGAGGATTCAAAATAAAAGAATAAATTTCGATTTCAAGAAAACGTACGTAAGAAATACTACACCTTGTTTTCAAAGCTGCCCAGCTTTTCTTTGTTTCCTTGTAGGTTTTCTTTTGTTCTCTGTTGTGCACTTTTAACTTCATTTTCCCCCCTCTCTCCTCCCTTCCCCCGCCCTAAAGAAGCCTACAATTAAATGTGTATGTGTGTGTATGTATGTATATATATATATATAGTATGTATATGTGTATATGTATTGTGTATACACACATATACATAGATATCTATAAACATAACATACATGCACATATATACTCATATACATGTATGTAAGACTATACCATGCATATTTCCTCTTGTCATCGCTTTTCTCTGGAGGTGGTTAGCATCTTCTTAAGTCCAAGTCTTTCTATGTTTTTCTAAATCAACCAGCTCATCATTTCCTATAGCACAGCAATATTCCAAATAAACCTTGTTACTTTTTTTTTCTAACCAGGTAAGATTGTTTTTGTAATTTAATTGGGATGGCATTAAATAAATAGATTAGGTAAAATCATCTCTTTTTAAAAATTATATTGGTTTTATCTACCCATGAACAATAAATATGACTTCAATTATTTAGATATGACTTTGTTTTTCTGATGAGATGTTTCAATTTTAAAAATTTTTTTCTATTTTTTTCCATTCTTTTGATTTTGTTTTACTATTTCTTGGTGTCTTTGACATCATTAGCTTCCCTTTGACCAAGTCTAGTTTTCAAGGAATTATATTCTTCATTATGTTTTTGATGCTCTATTTCAAGTTGATTGACTTTCTTTTCATAATATTCTTGATTTTCTTGGATTTAAAAAAATAAATTTTTTCCCCTCAATCTTTATTCTTTGATTTTTAAGGTCCTTTTAAAGTTCTTTCAAGAACACTTTATGCTTGGGACCACTTGACATTTCTCATTGAAAAAGGAGTGACTTTTTTAGCTCCATTATCTTTTTCCGAATATGAACCCGGATTTTTTCTATCCCCATAGTAGTTATCTATGGTTGGGTTCTTTCTCCTTTCCTTACTCATTTTTATTTTGTCTTATTTTGTTTTGTAGCAGCTATTAGTATAATCAAGTTTTAGTCCCAAGGTATGGGGTATGATGCCCCAAGCTTCAGGTCCTTCTTACTATTATTTTCTGAGGTCTGTCTCAGGGCCCAACCTTGGACACTCCTCTCCACTCCTAAGCCATGGCTAGGGCCCCCAGCAAGCTGCCCTGAAAATGATCTTGCTCCCTGTAGTCCCTCACGTGGCTGTAAACCACAGTTGCCTTCTCTGCCCTGGAACTGAAACCAAAGGCTCACTTCTCCTGAAAGTACCCATAGCCAGCAGGGTCCCCACCCCCACATTCATCAAGCATGTACTAGCTCCTTTTCCCCAGCAGCTGAGACTGCTTTGGTCTGCAGAACTGTGCTTGACATCCCTGGATGGTGGAAGGTCCTTCAATCTTCTACTCAGCCTTCTGATCCACACACTGTCCCAGAGGTGAAAGTTCTGAAGACTGAAGTTGCCTCCTGGTTAACCCAGCTGCCCCCAGGGCTTCTTCTTTGTTGATTCCATAGAATTGGCCTTGGAGGTTTTTGTACTTCACTCTGGCCAAACTTTTAGACTCTCCTCAAGTTGTTTTAGGAGGACAACTGCTTTACCCTGACTTTTGTTTATTTCTGGTGTTCTATGTTTCCTCTGAGGTGATGTTCTGCCCTTTTTTGTGAAGGAAATTTGGAGAGCCTAAACTTGTCTGACCTATTCTGCCATCTTCCCAGAATCTGCCTCATTTTCCAGATGAGAAAACTGAGCCCACAGAGGTTGTGACATGTTGAAGATGTGTGTGTATATACATACACACATACATACCTTTGGCTATTGGGGGAGGGAGAAGCTGAGGATGAACCTGAGGTTGCGAACCTGGAGGACTATTAGATATGATGCTTTCTTTGATAGAAATAAGAAACTTTTTAGATTGTTGAGTTGAGGGGAGAGGGAGAGGGAGGGAAGGAAGGAGGGAGGGAGGGAGGGAGAGACAGAGACTCTATATAGATCTCTCTCAGTGTGTGGAGTGTTCAGAAGGACTAGCATCTCTAGTGTGAGGGCTTGCTGAGCCATTATTCATCCACCTTTGGGGTTCACCTGATTCACCTCTCACCTGTGGCTCCAAGAAGCTATAACATGCACAGCATCCACACCCCAGTAAACCATCTTTGCAGACAGGCTAAAGCAGGTTGAAGGTAATCAGCAGACCTCTAACCTGTGGTGAGTTAGGGTTGTCTCTGCCCCAAGCATATGAAGACTTTCCCTGGTGGAATGGGCAGGTGAGAACAGTTGAAGCCAGCTGAAGCAGGCACTGTGGAGCACTTAGTGCTTGGTCAGACAGAAGACGCCAAGATTATCCACTGCATCCTGGGCAATTGCCAGTCATCTTGACTTTTGTCTTATCACTGGACTTAGACGACTCCGGAAGAGAGAGTGCGGCTGACAACTTTGTGTAACTCTGCCTCACTTAAATACAGTTTACACAGGAGTCAAGAGATCACCCGTGATGTCATTGGTCCTCTTTGAAAAAGGACAAAGAACAACAACAACCTCTCCCTCTCACTCTAGCTCTCGCTCTTGCTGTTTCTCTTCCCTCCTTCCCTGACTCCCTGCCTCTCTCTCCCTCCCTCTCCCTCCTTCCCCCTTCTCTCTCTCATCTATCTATCTATCTATCTATCTATCTATCTATCTATCTATCTATCTATCTATCTATCTATCTATCTATCCATCTATCCATCCATCTATCTATCTATCATATATCAATCATCTATTATTATTATTATTATCTACATAGAATTCACTCTGTTCTGACCATTGCCTCTTAGAATCCCTGCCTTCTGTCAAATCTGAGCTAAAGTCCCATTTCTTATATGAGTCATTTCCTGATCTCCCTTGCCCAAGCTGCTAGCACCCCCTCCAATGAATTTATGATTATTTTATCTATATTTTCTATTCACTTATGTGTACCTGTTGTTTTCCCAATAGAATAAGCTTCTGGGGGGGCGGGGCAGGGCGGGGGAGAGACTGTGGTTTCCCTCCTCCTTTCTGCCCTCTGGCTTCCTTCAAAACTCAGCTGAGATCACACCTTTTTCAGGTGTCCTTTCAGGTCCACCTCCTCCCTCCAGCCACTGCTAGTGTCTTACCTTCCATTCCTTCCACTTACTCAGTGTCTATTTTATTTCACAATTTTGAACACTGTCTTTCCCCTTTAGAATGTGAGCCCCTCCAGAGTAGGGGTGGTTTTTGCCTTTCTGTGTATCCCTTATGCTTAGCACAGTGCTTGACACATTAGTAAGTGCCTAATGAAGCCTCGTTTGAATGTTTGAGTGGATGGATGAATGAAATAAAAAACAAAGTTACTTGTGTTGGGAAGCAAGCAGGCTGGTATGTGGGAGATGGCACTTGAGCTGAGCCCTGAAGGGGAGCTAAGAATTCTAGAAGATGGAGGTGAGGAGAGAGATAATTTGGGGACTCTGTGTGTGTGTGTGTGTGTGTGTGTAGGTGAGATGAGTGATGTGTAATAGGTCTGGGAAGTTAGACTGGAGCCAAATTATGAAGAACTTGAAATGTCAAGCCGTTAGAATGACCAGCCCCTGCCACCCCCTGTCTATGACCCAACCTTCTGAGCCTAAGACTCATGGGAGAACCAGTTTATCTTGGGAGACCAGAGACAGAGCCCTTATGACTCATGAGCGTCTTCCATGCTGATTCCTGACTGACTGATCATCTTTCCCTCCTAATCATGCCACCCCCTAACTGACCACCTGGACTGTCCATTTTAACCAAGGCAATGCCATTCTCCTCCTCCTTTATCCTGGTTTTCTATGTCTGTGGCTCTAGCAGGTCATTATCCTTTTGGGTCCTTGTGTTCCTCGTTGTGCCTTAGGGGTGGGTTCACCAACTGGCCCCTCAGGGTGTCTTGAGGGATAAATAATAATATAAACCCTACAATCAACCCTGAGTTATTAGTGCCAGTGAGGGGAACATTGGCATGAATAATCCAAAAATAACTTCTATTTGACTTTGAAATGGCCTGTGCTCAGGGCTCAACAAACCCTCCCCCTGTCAGCTTTGGAGACAGTTCAATTCAAGTCAACAATTATTTAAGCACTTCCCATGGACAAAACATGGTAATAGACACTGGGAAGCCAAAGAAAAAGTGAAATGTTTCTGCTATTCTATTGGAGAAGTAGAATGGGCACATCAATAAGTAAATTACAAGTCATTTGAGGAGAAAGGGAGGGCCCTTTGCAGATAAGAAAGGTGAAGCCCAGCGAGGTTAACTGATTTAAGGTCACAGCAAGGACATGGCGCCATCTTTGGCAGAGCTTTGAAGGAAGCTAAGGATTAAAAGCAGTGGGAGGTGAACAAGGAGTGACTTCCTGGCATAGGGGACAGTTTGCCTGGAATGTAGAGTGTGTGAAAGAGAGTGATGGGAAATAAGTCTGTCAAGGTATAGATGAGAGCCTTCAATGCCAAGATGAGCAGTTTGAATCTTATCCCAAAGACCAATAGAGAGCTACTGAGTTTCCTGAGCAGCTGAGTGGAGGATGTGTTGGAGAGAACCAGGAAGGACTCTTAGGAGATTTTTACAATTAATTGTCCAGGGGCTAAGCTAGGGTGATGGCTAGAGGAGTGGTAAGTATGGGAGAGATGTGAGAAATGTGGAGGGAGAATTGATGTCTTAGCAACAGATTGGCTAGAGAAATATGAGGAGAGAAGAGTTGAGGATGACTTAGGTTGTGAAAGCAGTTAGGTGGTATAGTGGATAAAGTGCTGAGCCTGGAGTCAAGAAATGTTCCCGTGTTCAGATCTGGCCTCAGACACTTCTTAGCTATGTGACCCTGGGCAAGTCACTGTTTGCCTCAATTTCCTCATCTGTAAAATGATCTGGAGAAGGAAATGGAAAACCACTCCAGTATCTTTGCCAAGAAGACCCCAGATGGGGAGACTCAGACATGACTGAACAAAACTGAGGTGGTGAACCTGAGGGAGTAGATGACAATGTTTCCATTGTTAGAAATAGGAAAGTTTTCAGGATGATTGGGGATAAGGGAGAAGATAATGAGTTCATTGACAATATATATTTTTTTCCATTTAGAATTTTATTTTCCAAATTACATGTAAAAGCAAATTTTGACATCAATTTTTTTAAAACTTTGAGTTCCAACTTCTCTTCCTCCCTCCCTTCCCACCTCCACCCCAAGAACTCAAGCAATTTGATATAAGTTATACATGTGTAGGCACTGATAATATTGTTGTTGTTGTTTGTTTGTTTGTTTGTTTGTTTTCATGAGGCAATTGGGGTTAAGTGACTTGCCCAGGGTCACACAGCTAATAAGTGTTAAGTGTCTGAGGCCAGATTTGAACTTAAGTCCTCCTGAATCCAGGGCCGGTGCTCTATCCACTGTGCCACCTAATTACGCCTGACAATATTTATTTTAAATTTGGGGGTTAGGTTTTTTTATTCATTCCTTTGTCTTTCTTGGCTGATTGGGAACTAGCCTATTGAGCCTGCTGGGTTATAACATCTTCTTTGGAAAATTATTCCCTTCCCCTCAAGTTCCTTCTTTTCATCTTCCTCTTTGTTTTGTTTTGTTTTGTTTTGAAATGGCAGAACCAGCCCTGTGCATTCATACATCTCCTCTGCCAAGCCTGTCCCAAAGAGCATAGAATCTTGGAGCTTGGGGGCCTTGGTCACCTGATGACCTAAAGAGAGGACCAGAGGTGACTGGTATAAATGACTACCAGCTGACAAGTCCCCAGTGCTGGTTGTTGTTGCTGATGGCCTCCACTTCCTGTTGAAGGCCTGCCAAGTCTTTGTAGCTCAAAGAATGCTGAGCTTTAGGACTCTGCTTGTGTTTGGTTGGACTTTCTCAGAGAATCATCCAGCCTATCGTTTCCCCCAGTGAAGCCAAGTTTACATGTATTTATTAAGGACCTACTATGTGCCAGGCACTGTGCTAAGTGCTAAAATTGTCTCTGTTTTTAAGGAACTCATAGTCCTAGTCAGGGTATACAGCTTATTCCCTGCCCTAGTTAGAGTTGTCCTCACTTAACCTGGGACAGGATGATTCTCTGGTGGTCCCCATACTCAAGAACATATTTCTCGGGGCGGCTAGGTGGTGCAGTGGATAAAGCACCGGCCCTGGATTCAGGAATACCTGAGTTCAAATCCGGCCTCAGACACTTAACACATACTAGCTGTGTGACCCTGGGCAAGTCACTTAACCCCCATTGCCTCACTAAAAAAAAAAAAAAAAAAGAACATATTTCTCCCCACTGGGCAGGCAAGGCAGCCACCAGATCTTGGGAACAAAGTTAATGAGCCCAAGCGTTAAATGGTGGCCCTTATTCCATAGTCTTTGGCCTGAGGCCAAAGCTATATAGATTCTACTGCTTCCCGGTTCGAGGGATGAGGGAGATGAGGCAATTCCTTCCTGAGACCAGAATTCACTCAACAGAGATAGACATAGATTGTCAGATTATTGTGACATGCAGTGCGATGGGAAGCCTGTGGAATTTGTCCATTAGGGTGTCTATATATTTATGTCTCTGAAAGATGCTACTGATGGATAATGACTCAGAATTGGACACAAGGAAGAATTTGGCCTTGGGCATCACACTTGGCAGATTGGGTATCCCGCCTTGGGTGATGGGTGTTCTAATTATCCCCCCCCTTTTTTTTTTGCAGAGCAATGAGGGTCAAGTGACTTGCCCAGGGTCACACAGCTAGTAAGTGTCAAGTGTCTGAGGCTGGATTTGAACTCAGGTCCTCCTGAATCCAAGGTCAGTGCTTTATCCACTGTGCCACCTAGCTGCCCCCTAATTATCCCCATTTTTACAGATAAGGAGATTAAAGCAGACAAAGGTTAAGTAACTTACCCAGAATCACATAGCTGTTAAATTTCCAAAGCTGAATTTGAACTTAGGTCTTCCTGACTCTAGGAAGACCAAATCCTGCCTCAGACACTTAGTAGATGTGTGACCCTCGGCAAGTCACAAGCCCTTTCTCAGCCTCAGTTTACTCATCTGTAAAACGGGGGTGATGAAAATAACACCTACCTTCCAGGGTGTTTTTGAGTATCAAATGTGATAATATTTGTAAAGGGCTTTGCAAACCTTCACAAGCTATACAAATGTTATCTATTTTGTTATTATTATTATTAGATACGTTTCCATCAGTACCAGGGGAGGCAGTGCCTAACCCAGTGAGATCCCAAAGCCACTGAAGGACACACTGACTGATAGCATGGCCGTAGACCCACTGAGGTGTGTAGTGACTGGCCACAGCTACGTGTTACAGGTCTCCACATCGCCTGGCAATTTCATATCGTGTATTTGGGGCTCAGTCTCAATACTGAAATGTATGTCTTTCTTCTTGCTCAAAAACCTTCACATTTTGCAGGCACAGTCACTTGAAAAGAAGTTAGCAGTTGATGCCTCCACATAATGAATTGTCGGGGAAATGGGGATCCAGAGAGAGCAGGGCTTCTTCACCATTTTGTGTCCTGGGGCCTCTGGGTCGTCAGGACGGTGAAGCCCTTGGCTATTCAGCATCCTGGTTTTAAATGCCTGAAGGCAGTCCTATGTTTCAGGCAGAGCTGGATGAAAAGCAAGATGTTATTCCTGCCCCTTGCTCCCAATCAGATTCTCAGAACTCCTGAAATCTATCCATGGACCCCAGATTAAGAACCTCCTTGGGTTCCTTCACTACCACTGCACCCACTCTGGTTTGGACTTGGCTCCCTCTGCACATTGCACAGTGGGTAGAGCGCTAGACCTGGAGTTAGGAAGATGGGAGTTCCTAGTTGACCTTAGCCACCACTTAATAGCTTTGTGACTCTGAAGAAGTCACATAATTTCTGTTTGCCTCAGTTTCCTCATCTGTAAAATGGGATGATAATAGCACTACCCCCCTAGGTTGTTGTGAGACTCAAATGAGATAATATTTGAAGTTTTAATTTTGTTTCTGTAACCTTAGCACCTGTCTCAGTGCCTGGTATATATATATATGTGTGTGTATGTGTGTGTGTGTGTGTGTGTGTGTGTGTGTGTATGCATATATATATGTATATATATATACACATACATACATATGTGCATACACACACACACACACACACATATATATGGGAGGGGGCTGAGTCTGTACTTTAATTAGGATACATTTCTTCCATAGGGAACTCTCTCCACTAATGCAGATTGACAAATGCTCTAATTTCTTATCTTTGGGGCACTGAGAGATTAAGTGATTGGACCCCAGCACCAGTATGAGTCTAAAGAGGGATTTGAACCCAGTTCTTTCTGGCTCAAGGCCACCTTTCACACTACAGGTGCCATTCTGCTTTTCTGCCTAGTAAACAGTAGGTGCTTAATTAATGTTTAAATGGGGAGTGGGGTAGACTAGGGTCCACCCTATAAAGCACCACAGCCAAATGAAATCAGGATCACAGATTCAGAATTCAGAGCGATCAAAGGCCGTTGAATCTGGTCCCACCAAGCTCTTCCTTTGAACCTTTGCAGGGCTTTCCAGACCACAATTTGAGACAATTTGCATTTAGCAGCCAGTCTCCTTATGACAGCAAAATGCTTTCTTTGGTCCTTTTTACTTTTTTCTCCTCTTTTTAAAACCTGAAAAATTTAAATCTCTCTTAGAAATTGTGTGCCTGGTGCAGTCCCTTACACCGGAAGTAGACCTGTCTCCCCTTGACTGGAGGTGTGAGAAGGAATGCTGAGGTTGGGAGCAGGAGATGAAGATGGTTGGTGTTTTCGCCATCCCAATTGATTCCTTTCTGTTGGGGCTTGCATTAGGAGGTCTCTCCACAGACCTGAGCACACAGGAGGGATGTTGTGGGAAGGCAGCCCCAGGGCTCTGGCTGCCCAGCCGGCTTGGGAAGGATGATTAGCTGTGTATACTTTCTGGTGTGGATGCTGAAGAACGCACTGTGTGCCTTGCTTCAAACTCTTGGGCGTCTTGGTTTTCCCATTGAGCACGTGCCATTTCCGAAGATTATACCAGTTTTGGGAAATCCAGCTGAGACAAAGGCTGATTGATTTAGAGCCTTGGGAGAGCTCAGATCATTGTGGTTGTGCAGGGGAACTGAAAGGAGGATGGTGATCAATTATTACTGAGGACAGAGCAAGGCAGTTCAGAAGGAGAGGCTATGGGGAACAGAGGGAAAAATATTCCCTGGGGAGTCAGAGGGCCTGGGTTCAAATCCTGCCCCTGGTACTACCCTACCAGTGTGACCCTCAACAGGTGACTTGACCTCCCCAGACCTTAGTGTCTGAGTCTGCAAAATGAAGTCACTGGACCAGATGGGTTCTGAGGCTCATTTCTAGGCCTAGACCTGCGATCATAGAGTCAGCCGATGTTTAATCAGCTGCTCTGTGTGTACAGAGCACTGTGCTGGGTATAGGGGGAGAGATAGAAAGATGCTTACACCATGGTATTGGCTAGGCCTTAAAGTGACCTCGGACACTCGCCAACTGTGTGACCCTGGGCAAGTCACTTCACCTCTGTCTGCTTTAGTTCCCTCAAAAGTGAAGATAATAATAGCACTTGCCTTGCAGGATTGCCAGAGTGCTCAGCACTGTGCCCGGCACTTAGGAGGTGTATAGAAATGTCTTTTTCTTTCCCTTCCCTTCCCTTATACCTCTCGTGCTCTTAGGAAGATTCAGGTCTTCCTGACTCCAGGCCCAGCACTCTATACACTGCACCACCAGCTCGTGCAGAAGGCTTTGTGTGAGATTCAAGGGAAGAAAAGTCATTGATGGGCATGGGCAGGATGTGAGGAATCAGGGAATGCCTCACTGAAAGGTCAGTAGGAATTCAACAGAGCAGCTAGGTGGCACAGGGGGTAGAGTGTTGGGCCTGAAGTCAGGAAGACTTCCTGAGTTCAATTCTGACCTCAGACGCTTACTTGCCATGTGATCCTGGGCAAATCATGTAACCCTGTTGGCCTCAGTTTCCTTATCTGTAAAATGACCTGGAGAAGGAAATGGGAAATTGCTCCAGCATCTTTGCCAAGAAAACCCCAAGTGGGGTCATGAGGAGACAGATGTGACTGAAATGACTGAACAACATGAAGGAATTTAACAGGTACATAAGGAGAATGTTTCTGTTCATTGAAATTTTGATATATTTGGTTATGAAAATCAGGGCTCCTTGTCCTAGCTCTCTTTGCTTCTGTTTCCTGGTCTGTTTTTCCTTCTAGGCTGCTTGGGGAGTAGATCAATCCCTGCTTAAAGACTCTGGGGCATGTGACCCAGGCCTCACTCTCTTCCTTGCTCTGTCAATTAAGAAGCATTTAGTAAGTTCCCAACATATTCCTGGCATGGTGTCAGGTACAAATGAAATAGGCCTTGTCCTCAAAGAACTTCCCTTCTATCAAGAGAGATGGTATGTGCATGTGAATTTGCATGTGTGCATGTGCTTGTGTGTGCTTGTGCATGATGCACTTTTTATTTATTTATTTATTTTGTGGGGCAATGAGGGTTAAGGGACTTGCCCAGGGTCACACAGCTAGCAAGTATCAAGTGTCTGAGACCGGATTTGAACTCAGGTGCTCCTGAATCCAGGGCTGGTTCTTTATCCACTGTGCCACCTAGCTACCCCTGCATGATGCACTTTTTTTTTTTTTTTTGGTGAGGCAATTGGGGTTAAGTGACTTGCCTAAGGTCACACAGCTAGTAAGTGTTAAGTGTCTGAGGCCGGAATTGAGCTCAAGTCCTCCTGAATCCAGGGCCGGTACTCTATCCACTGTCCCACCTAGCTGCCCCCATGATGCACTTTTAAACTGAATCTGCAGTATTAATATTTACCCATCACTTTTTTGAGTCTAGACAGTCATCGGAACAATCGATCAAGCCCTGGTCTTTGCTGTTTTCAGAGGTGAACGCTCCTGCTGAAACTTTAATGATTGCCTCAGGAGAGCCGTTGGAGGTGGCTCCCGCACCCCCCTGGTCAGGGGACAGTGACACTGGCATCTGAGGGCCTAGGAAGAGCTTCCCATAGAGGGTGATGCTTGAGCTCAGTTCTGGGGGAAACAAGGGATTCCCAAAGGTGGAGGTGAGGAGGGAGGGCACTCCAGACATGAGTGGCAGCCAATGCGAAGGCCCCAAGATGGGAGATGGAGGGTCATGTGTGTGATGACTAGTTAGAAGGCTGGTGTGAAGAGTTAAGAGAATGATGGATAATGAAGATGGAAAGGTGGGAATCACAGAAGAATCTCAGAGTTGGGAAGACTCTCATGGGCCACCTAGCCCATGCCAGGACAAGAAGCTTCATCTCCCCTTGTCTGAAGCCCTCCAGTGAAGGGGACCCTATTTGCTGCTGACAGAGCCCTTCCTCTTTGGCACAGCTTTAAGTGTTAAGGAGTTTTCCTTCAAATGGGGTCAGATTGTGAAGGGGTTTAAATACCAGAGAGAGGAGTTTTAATTTGATCCTAAAGGTAATAGGGGGAAAAAAGGGTAATAGGGAGCTACTGGCGTTTGTGGAGTAAGGGAGTGACATGGTCACAACTGGATTTTATTACTATTATTCCTTGTAATAATACTATTACTACTTGTAATAATAATAAAAAAACAACAATAATAATATTGCTACCACTTGTAATAATAGTAACTGGCTTTTTATAGAACTTTTAAGATTTTCAAAGCACTTTCTTTATTCCTTCATTTGATCCTTACAACAACCCCAGGAGGTGGGTACTTTTATTATTCCCAGTTTACAGATGAGATTACTTTCATCTTGGCAGGCCCATGGAGGATGGATTGGAGCATGGTGAGGACTGAGTCAGGAAGACCAGTTAAAAGTCTATTGCAATTGTTCAATGGGGATGTGATAAGAGACTGTACTTGGGTGGTGGCTGAGAGAGACAAGGTTTTGTGAAGGTAGAAGTGACAAGAATCAACAACCTATTGGATAAGGGCGTTATTTGGAGGGGGTCCTGCTCTTGCATACTCTGATGCCAGAGTATGCCATCCCTAATATACCGTAAATGTCAGCCTAGAGGAATCAGCCAGCTTTGCCCAGCTCAGTCCTAGGCTTCCAGCTGACCTTCCCTGGGCACCTAGAGGTCATCTAGCATCTGAATGTCTGAGACCACTCAACCCCCCACTAACTTACTGCTTCTAAAACTCCCTGGACCAATCGCTCTGGTGCACAATGCCTGAAACTGACTTGGTCCTTAAAATCAACAAGTGATGAATGGCTCCCTCTTTAGGGGAGAGGACAGAGCATGGGAAAGACTTAAGAGCAGAGGGGAGTTTGTTAAGAGAGTTAACTGGGCACGGCAGAGGTGGTGGGGGGATATGACCTGGCTCAGCATCAGGCTTATCAAGCCACAGCCTGACCTCACTAATAAGCATCTGGATGTTGTGTATGCTGTGTCGTGATGTCCCCTTGGGCTGTTGTGGCATCTGTCACTCTCGTTGAAGGGACACAGGCAGCTTCCCGCTTCACATGACCCTCTTTGGCCATTGCACCTTTTTGCTGACTCCAGGAAAATGCACTTCAGTATCAGCCTGGCCCCGATTGGCCATGCCACTGCCACAGCCTGGTTTTGACCTTATATAACAGTCCCACTGAGAGAGAGAGAATCTGGCAGCTGGACAAAGTTTCCCAGCAGGGAAAGGGACAGGCCATATTTCCAGCAGATCCCAGCTTCACATGTGAAAACCAATACTTGGGTTGAGATAGAACATTTGTTGGGTCAGTCTCTCAGAATTTTTGCCAACAGTAGAGAGCTAACCTTGGAAAATGGGACTAGATTGGTGGTAGCAAAGTGGACAGCCTGGTTTTTCCTCACAGCACCAGCATCTAAGATAGGGTGGCCACTTGTGTCTGAAATATCCGGGATCCCACCACTGCAGTGCCCTTCTTCCTCACCACTTTGTGGGGTCTGGTCTAGCCTCTCTGAATGAGGGAATGGGCCCCCCCTTTTCCTAGCACAACAATGGGCAGCTGCTACTCCCACTTCCCACCCCCCCTCCCTGAATTTTCCCCAGGTACAAGAATTCCTAGTGATTACTCTGTCCAGAATGGTTGTTCTTCCCCCATCCTGGCGAAACTAAGGTTTGAACTGAGCCCTGGCTTTTGGAGTTAAAGACCCTGGGTTCAGAAGCCACCTCCGACATGCGACACTTCCCACCTCTGTGACCCTGAGTGCGTCACTTTGTTTTCTTTGGCCTCCCTTTTCTCATCTGTAAAATGAAGGGGTTAGCCTAAGTGGCCTCCGAAGTTCCTTCTCATTCAAGATCTATGATTCTTCTGTGTGCACGATGCTGTACAATGTGATTCTCCTTGGAGGTAGGAGAGGGATGCTTCTTCCTTCAACTGGCCCTCATAGGGTATGATTTCAAGTTCCCTCCTCAGCCTGATCACCCTTTTCTGGATATTCTCTAGTCTGTCAATGTCCCTCCTGGAATGTGGGGAACAGGAATGAATGAATGAAAGAAAAAGCATTTATGAAATGCTTATTGTGTGCCTGACACCGCTCCATGCTGATGATAGAACTGTAAGGAAGCAAACCAGTCCTTCCCCTCCAAGAGCTTATATTCTAATGGGAGAAGACAACATCTATAGAGAAGCAAGAGTTGGAAAGGAGTAGTTCAGGGTTTGGAGATGGCTGGGAAATGGCTCAGTGACCTGGTTCCAGGCATGTGAAGGTAAATGTTCACATTATCAGAGTCCAGGGCTCCAAGGTACAGGAGTCTGAGTTCTCCTGGGAGGAAGAGGTGGGCCAGAGTGTCAAAGACAAGGTGACCTAGTGGGCACACCATGAGGCTATGACCTTTCTATGAATGGTTCCCATCAAGACAAAGGATTTTTCAAAAAATATACTTACTTGCTTTTCCATTGTCTCAGGACTAATCCACTTAGACTGTCCATAAAATGGGGAAGGTGGGGACAGTTTGAGCCACTGGGAATCTGAGAGGGAGAAGGGTTTTGAGCTGTAGAAATCTGGTTGTCAAACTGTAATATCACAATTTCATTCTGCCCTAGTAAGGAATTGAGGAAAGTGCTGCTGATCCCACTGGATTCATTTCATTGTCTAAGTAAGCACTTAATAAATGCTTTTTCATCCACCCACCCATCCATCCATCCACCCACTCATCCACCTATCCATCCATCCATCCATCCATCCATCCATCCATCCATCCATCCATCCATCCACCCACCCATCCATCCATCCATCCACCCACTCATCCATCTATCTATCCATCCATCCATCCATCCATCCATCCATCCATCCATCCATCCATCCATCCATCTATCCATCCATCCATCCATCTATCCATCTATCCATCCATCCATCCATTCCTTCATTCCTAGACCCTGTAGTCTAAGAGGGATGTGGAGAAACTTGGTCCTAGCCAGAGAAGGGCGTCCTCAAGTATCTGACTCTACTACCTTCCAGCAGTTTCACCCATTTTCTGGTGGTTTTTTATTTACAGAACTATTTTGAGAGCTACATTTCCATCGCCTCAACAGTGCCCTCTGTTCTGTGCCTCATCGGGAACTTTCTGTTGGTCAACAGGTAAGTGGCTGTTAAGTTCTTCCCCTCTTTCCTCACCTCAGAAATCTGTTTCTGCTCTTTGCTCTTCCATCTTTGGCTGTTCTCTTCTCTGGAGGTAGGAAAAAGAATACCACTGGTTTGGGAGCCTAAAGACCTGGGGTTAAGTTCCAGCTGGGCTATTTTCTATCTCTAACCTGGTTAAGTCATTTCCTATGGGTTTCCCCTCTGTACGTGACCAGGTTGGCTTATAGCTGGTCTCTAACATCCTATCCACTAGTTTGAAACCTCTGCTTTAATCTATTGCTTTTCAACCATTTGTTTTGCCATTGTATAAACAATACCTAAGTCAACAAATGTGACCCCTGCACTGATTCAACTGTTGCCTCCAATTCCTTTCATTGCTGGGGCCTCTGTTTGATTCAATGCTTGCTTAAAGAACAGACTCCAGTGATGAGGCATGTCTCCTGAGTGGGAGATAGAAGAAATAAAGCAGCCAAACAAATTAGAATAGCCCATGGACCTAAGGATTTGGTGGCTCTGGCCCATGCCTTTGTAGGCTTGAATTTGCTAGACCATTCTTTCTTCCTAGATCCTGGGCTTATAATTCAGGTAAGCCACCTTGAGGTCTGGCTTCCCATGGGCAGGGGAATTGAGAGACAGAGACTAGCATGATTTACTTCCAAATTTTTCTAATGCAGCAAAGGGCAGATAACAGGAAAGGGAAGAGGTGGTGTGTAGCAGGAATGAGCTTTGAATTAGAGCATGGAGCCTTGTGAATCAGTTGGAAGAATTCTAGAGCCCGATCACCTTTCTGTGCCCAGTCTGGTCTCTTCCCTCTGCTGGCTCCCCTTCTTTGCCAGGCTCCCATGACCAGCAGCCTGGGACAGACAGCACATTCAGAGTGTCTTCCGAGATGCGGATGCCCGTGAAAAGCCCCCACTCAAGGAAGAAAAATGCTCACTTACAAGAGGAAGTAGAAACTATTTAGCCTGGGGGCGTCTGGGGAAGCTATGCCAAGGGGTGCCCCTGGCCCAGAGAGCTTCAGACATAGACAGGGGAAGAAAGCAATGGCAAGTGGGAAGGGTGAAGCACCCACTCAGTGGCCAAATGAAGGTCCCTCCTAGCCCTCAATCTAGGGTCCAGTGCCTGATTTTATTTAAGCCGCTGTCTGGTCTGATAGACTCATCTGCTCAGCATCTCTTTGACCCTGTATGTGAATTCGTTTTCAGAGCTGGGATGACTCCTCCCTCATAGCTGAGGGCGATTTGCCACAGAGGTACTAATCAGAATGTGCAGTAAGGCCAGTCTTTAGTGCTGATGAATTTTTAGTGAGTGTGGAAATAGAAGCTAGACCTTCCAGCCTCTCACCGGCATGAAGGTCTAGGCCCAGATCTGTAGCTGGAGACCTCAGAGATGTCAGGGTCTAAATCTTGTCTTTTAGAAATGAGGAAGCAGGGGACAGCTAGGTGGCACAGTGGATAGAGCACCGGCCCTGGAGTCAGGAGGACCTGGGTTCAAATCCGGCCTCAGACACTTAACACTTACTAGCTGAGTGACCCTGGGCAAGTCACTGAACCCCAATTGCCTCACTAAAAAACAAAAAGAAACAAATGAGGAAGCAGGGCCCAGGAAAGGGTGCTGGCTTGCCCCAGGACACTCAGGTGACAGATTTAAAATTCCAGTGCATTTACTCCCCCACCCCAAACTGACTTCATTGCTCCTTACACCATAGGAAGCCTGTCAAGAGAGGCAAACATCCCCGTCTGGGGGTGGGGGGCTGTCACATGGAGCCTGGAGAGTGACCAGGCCTCAACTCTACCCCAGTCAAGAGTCTGTTTTCACTTCCTCTCTTAGGGGTTCCTAATTGCTGGGCTCACACTTTCTCTGACTCACTGTCTAATCTCACATACCCACAACACACTGCAACATGCGTTGGCCCCAGGGCTACTTCCTGATGTGCCTAAATAAATACCCCCGAGGAATCACAGTTTCTTCCCCATGTGGCTATGCCCCTTCCTGCCCCCGCAGCCTGGCCCCATCTCTGCATTGTAGAAGGGGAAGAAAACTTCTACCAAGGAATATGCTGGGAGTTTCTCTCTCCTAACTCCTTAGCCCTAGATCATTCCAGTCTCCCAATGGCAAATCTCTCACCCTCCATCCAGCTCAGTGTCCCCTTCCTTCTGTTCATACTGGATAGGGCATGGACTTGGGTCAAGAAGGCCTGAATTCAAATCCTACCATGGACCCTTAGCTCTGTGACCCTGGCAATTAACTTCTCCCTGAGTCTCAGTATCCTAATCTACAAAATGAAGGGGGTGGACTCCATGCTCTCTGAGGTTCCTTCCGGCTCTAAATCAGGCAGCTGGGTGGAGTCATGGTGCATAGAGCCCTGGGCTTGGAATCAGGGAATTTCATCTTCATGAGTTCAAATCTGGCCTCAGGCACTTCCTAGCTTTTTGACCCTAGGCAAGTCATTTAATCCTGTTTGCCTCAGTTTCCTCATCTGTAAAATGAGCTGGAGTGGAAATGGCAAACCACTCCAGTATCTGCCAAGAAAACCCCAAATGGGGCAACAGAGAGTTAGACATGACTGAAACCACTGAACAACAAATGAGCCCCGCCTTCCATCTGTCTCAGAAATCTCCTTGGCTCCTACTGAGCTGGTGGGTCAGTGTTGGAAAAGACCCTGAAGTCTTACTTCTACCCAGTGCTTCCCCATCTCTTGGATCTCCTCTGTTCTTTCAGGGCTACGTAGGGCCCCCCCAGCCTCCCCTCACTCTTCCCCTGCCTCTTGCCAAGATCTTTCCACCTGAGGTGAGGCCTGAATTTAAAGGCCCTTTTCCTTACTCTCAGAGTTCAGGACCTCTCCTATCCATCCCCTCCCCCGGGCTGGAGACCTGGGATCAGCCTCTTCCTGGCCCTGAACCCCAATTTCTAGGTCAGGGGTCAGCAAACTGTAGCCCAAGAGCCAATTCCAGTTACCTAGTTTTGTATGGGCTTTGAGGTCATTCTTAATTCAAGGGTTGTACAAAAACAGGGTGGGCTAGATTGGACCGTGGTGCTGACTTCTGCTCTAAATGGCATTTGTCATCCAGTCCCTTGTGGAAGGGACCTGAAAGAATCAGGGGAGGGGTCTCCAGTGTGGAAAAGGGCCATTGACAGTGTGGACTAAGTTTGGAGCCTTGGGGCCCAAGTTCAAATCCTGGCATTGTTCCTCACTATCTGGGTGACCTTACTTGAGTCACTTAACAGTTCTAGGCCTCAGTTTTCTCATCTGTCAAATGAAAGGGAAGGACGAATCGACCTCTTCCATGCTTTTGTCTTGCATTTATTACCACATCTTCCCAGTCAGAGAAGGCCTTTAACTACCAACGCTCATTCCCGCCGTCCGGCAAGAGTCTAGTACCTTGCCTTATGCTTGGCCTCAGAACTGTAGTATTCTGCCTCAGATGCTCAGTAGCTGTGTGTCCCTGGGCAAGAGATGGACCTCTCTCTTCTCAGTTTCATCCTTTCTAAAACAGGGATAATGATAGCACCCACCTCCCAGGGTGGTTTGCAGATAAACTGAGATAATATTTCTATAGCTCTTGGTAAGCCTTGAAACGCCAGATAAATGCTAGTTTTGTGGTTGTTCACAGCTTTAAAACGCTGGCGGTGCCCTGCATCGGCCTGTCTATCCTCCATCAAGGTCACCCACAGATCCAGCCCAATCCACTTAGCAAATGTGCAGGGCTGTGTCCCGAACACTAGATGGCGCTGCTCCAGAAAAACTAAAATCCGCTTCCCTTAAAAAAACAGGGCAGAATATAATTACTTGGAGGGGAGGGAGGGATGGGTAAAGGGGAAGTGAGTGTCCCATGGCCAGGCAGGGCAGTCTTGTTGGACTAAGCAGGGAGCAACAAGCTCTGAGAACCCCCATGGTCCAGCAATTCTATAGACGTTAGAGTTTAATGTGGCCCTTGACATATATGCATTATCTCCATTTGTTGTTGTTGAGTCATCTCAGTTGTGTCCGACTCTCCGTGACCCCATTTGGGGTTTTCTTGGCAGAGACACTGGAGCGGTTTGGCACTTCCTTTTCCAGCTCATTTTACAGATAAGGAAACTGAGGACAATGAGGGGTTAAGTGACTTGCTCAGGGTCACACAGCTAGAAAGTGTCTGAACTCAGGTCCTCCTGACTCCAGGCCTGGCACTCTACCTACTGCGCCACCTAGCTGCTCCAATTAGACTATTAGCTATATCCTAAACTCCACATGACAGCTTCTTCCCCCATGAATTCATATAGGTGATCACATGGCCTTACAGGTTATGTTTTGGTTATATCTTTGTTTTAAATATTCTTTTTTTTTTTGAAAATTGAGTTCCAAATTCCATCCAGCCATTGAAAAGGCAAGCAATGTGATTCCCATTATACATGTGAAGTCATATCATTACTTTGGCGGGGGGGTTGGTGAGGAATTTGGGGTTAAGTGACTTGCCCAGGGTCACACAGCTCATAGGTGTCAACTGTCTGAGGATGGATTTGAACTCGGGTCCTCCTGACTCAAGGGCCATGCTCTATACACTGCGCCACCTAGCTGCTCCTCACATCATTACCTTTTTACAGATGCTGAGGTAGTATGGTAGCTAGAGAGCTGAACTTAAAATCAGCAAAATTCTGAGTTCAAATCCAACCTTCTTACTAATTCTGTGAGCCTGGGCAAGGCATTTCGCCTCTGTCTGCCTCAGTTTCCTTGTTTGCAAAATGGAGATAATAATAGCACTAACTTCCCAGGATTATTATGAGGATAAACTGAGATCACTGTAAAACACTTTGCAAACCTTAAAGTGTTATATTAATGCTAGCTATTATTATGAGGAAACATGCTGAGGGAGGGTTACTTGCCCAGGACCACACAGCTAGTAAAGTATCATTCTGATACTTTACTACAGATCCATGGCTGTAAAGGTATCTGAAAGTCCACCTAATTCACCTTCTTAGGAGGGGAGGGTGTTACCTGGCCACACCTGCAGGCAGGTAACACTCACCTGTCAGGTCATACCTTTTTTCCTCCTTCTTAATCTCACCCAAGCCCTGAATGCATGGCTGGAGCTCCCAGGATGCACATGCACACTCTGGTTCTGCTCTCTGATCTCACACACTGACACACACCAAGAATTCTCTGCTGCCGGAACCCAAATGATTGCTTCTCCTTCCACACTCTGGGATTCATGGCTCCCAGTCCAGTCTCCTGAATCCCCAGAGGACATCTGGCAGTCCCAAGGTTCCTTCCTGATGCTACCCCTGTAGAACTGCTTCCCCAGGCAGAACCTCGGTGAGGTTCACAGGGACCTGCCTCCTCCCCTCCCCTTCCCCAAGCATCCCTAGCTCCCCACTCCTCCTGCCCTTCTCTTCTCCCTACTCAAGCCACCAAACCCAGGCTTCAGAAGGAAGGATGGAAGGATGGAAGGAAGGAAAGAAGGAAGGGAGGAAGGAATGGAGGGAGGGAGGAAGGAAGGAAGAAAGGAAGGGAGGGAGCAGGTAGTGAGGTTGTGTCACCTCCCTTCCCCTCTTTTCAGAGTTAGGTATACCACAGGTGTGGGACATTGCATATATTGCAAAGATTTTTTTCAATCTGTTGATTGTTTTTGCTAATTTTTTTCTCTTTCTCTTTTAAAAAGATGTCTGTTACAAAGAATGCCTCTCTTGAAGGAGAAGGAGGGATACAAGGAATAATATGGGCAATGTGAAAACAAAAGCTATCAATAGGGACAGCTAGGTGGTGCAGTGGATAGAGCATGGGCCCTGGAGTCAGGAGTACCTGAGTTCAAATCTGGCCTCAGATGATTGACACTTACTAGCTGTGTGACCCTGAGCAAGTCACTTAACCCTAATTGCCTCACCCCCCCCCAAAAAAAAAGCTATCAATAAGTGTTTTGTTTTGTTTTTTTTTTAAGAAAGAAGGTCTGGGGCGGCAAGGTGGCGCAGTGGATAGAGCACCGGCCCTGGAGTCAGGAGTACCTGAGTTCAAATCCGGCCTCAGACACTTAACACTTACTAGCTGTGTGACCCTGGGAAAGTCACTTAACCCCAATTGCCTCACTAAAAAAGAAAAAAGAAAATAAAAAAAGAAAGAAGGTCTGTGACAGAGGGAAGATTCACTCGCTGCCTTCATTGGGAGTCAGACACGGAGGGGATGGAAGGGGGGGACGAGTCTCTGGGTCCTTTAGGGTCCTCCACACCTGGGGGTTGTTAGGCCTGTGCGATGATAAGCCCACACCAGGCCCTGCCCTTTCAGAGGGAGGGAAGAGCCGCAGAGAGCCGACTTAGGAAACAGCTCCCAGTCTTCCATCTGTTTCCAGGCTGGGGGGAAAACCGTTTTTGGCTAAAGTGGTTTTTTATTTAATACGTGAGATTGAAATGTCGCCTCTTTCCCCCTTGTGGAGGACCTAGCTCTTTCTGCCAGGCTCATCTATAATCTCCAAGTGTTTTATTATGTTAAATTTGCGGCATCATAAATACTTATGAGGAGGATTTACATTTTGGAGATTTGTGAGGAAATCAGTCCCCTGGGGGCCAGATCCCTCCTGAGAAGGGGTAGGGGAAGGCTGGGGAGACTGGCAGCTACCGGGTGGCCTGCAGCCCACTTCCATCAGGGGGCAGATGTCAGGAGATCTGGAGGTTGAGGACAGGTCTGCCCGTCGGAGGCCCCCAGCCCCTTTCGAATGAAAGCACTGTTCTCCAACTGACCTATGCAAAGAACCCCACAGAATATCGCCTCTGCTCCTTGCTTATTACACAATCTCAGGCAAGCTACCGACTTCTCTGGGCCTCAGTTTCCTCATTCTTGGACTCGGTTTCCTTCTCTGTAGAATGAGGGGGTGGGACCAGATGGGGCACGAGGTTCTTCCAAATCTAAACCAGGATACTGAGCCATCTACTGTTTGCCCGACTCTTGAAGGGTTGTCCCGACCTCCCTCCTAAACCCAAACGGGCTGGGACTTGGTTGCTTTCTCCACTCGGGGCAGCAGGACCAGATAGCCGAGCCCTGCACTGAACATTAGGTGCGCCTGGCTGGGCCTCTTTGCACATGGTACCATTTCATAAATTTTTATGATCATTAAAAATAGCCCAGGGCATAATTACTGAGGGCTTCAGGCTCACGTCTGGAGGTTCTGGTCCGTGGGGCCAGTTTATTCAGCAGGTTATTAGAAGACAGAATGTGCTTGGGGAAGCTGGGGCCTCCTGGACTGAGGAAGACCAGTTAGCTGAGGGACCTTCACCTGGGGGCCAGAGACAGCATTTGAAATCCACTCCCTTTGAAAAGCCATTTAGCATTTCCTCCTCAGATCCCTTTCTTTCT